>NC_057812.1:724829616-724939023 GCF_018294505.1 Triticum aestivum | reverse complement strand
GACGGGGTCATATATTTGTGAATTATTAGTTAGGTCATATATTCTTCGATTTTGTTATGAAAAACATCATATATAATTGTTTTGACCGGGTAGTTTTAAATGTGCAGTTGTTTCATCGCTGCGAGGTTTGGTGTTCGACGACCTCGCCGTGCGTCTGACGAGCTCTGCCCCTTCATTCGAGGGTGAGCACAAATGACATATCCTCCTCCCCCATTAATTATTTGCTCTATTCCGATGAAACTTGATAGATAGCTATATATGTGTCTTGAATCATCAGTATGCGTAACCCATATGTGTCTCCCGTTCGAAAGCGTCATAGTTATAAATATGCATGCATTTGCATATTTATAACCTTGATTCTTTCGAATTGTCCAACCCTATCCATGGACAGCCCGAGTATGTGTAGATTGGGTTCGTTTTCCCATATGCTTTGCTCCGGATCCGACGCATAAATTTCGTCAGTGCCTCCCCTGTTGTTCTCTGGGTACACATCCTCTCTGTTTATTGCAGAGATGTGTATCAGGAGAACAGCGGCGAGGTGCTGCCGAAATTTTGCGTCGGATCCGGAGGATAGCATGGGAAAATGAACCCAATCTACACATACATAGGTGGGATTAGGACCTATCATTACCTATTAGAGTGTAGGTTGCATGGACGTAATAAAATTGACAAAGTAGATCAACTGATGAATATATACATGGTGAATTACATATATAATTGTTGTGTGTCCAGTAGCTCTGAAAGTCAAGATGAGTGACCGTGCGTGGATGTATACCGGTCACACTGGTCAGAACAAATGGAGAGTTCAATGGTTCACAAAAACCAAGGGGTTTGTGCAAGCCGCATTTGCAAATGGCCAGAAGAAAACCTGGTGCCCCTGTTTCCAGTGCGGCAATTGGGAAAACAAGACAGAGGATGAAATGGGCAAACACCTGTAGAAGAGTGGTTTTACGCCCGATTATACGGTGTGGACATTTCATGGTGAGTCTGCCCAACGTGACCGAGCATGGTACCGGGATGGAAAACATGGTGCAAGACTATGATGATGCTCGGGATCCGGACGAGGAGATGGAGGAATCTGCAAAGGCCTTCAATGAAATGTTGGAGTCTTCAAAATGTCTGCTCCACGAGCACACTGAGCTTTGTCAGTTGGATGCCATCTCACAAGTAATGGCTCTGAAGGCTCAGTTCAACTTGGGCAGAGAATGCTATGATGCAATTATGACAATATTTGGATGCTTTCTACCCAAAGGCCATGTAATGCCTGCAAACCTGTACCAGTCGAAAAAAATCCTCCGTGCACTGAAGATGCCCTATGAGAAGATACATGCCTGTGAGAAAGGATGTGCTTTATTTAGGCTTGACTATGCGGACTTGAACTATTGTCCCATTTGCAAGTCTTCCAGGTATATTGTGGTAGACAACGATATGGGTGAGAAGACACAGACCAAAATCCCCGTTAGTGTTCTTTGGTATATGCCAATCGTACCAAGACTTCAACATCTTTTCATGGTCGAAGAGATGGCCAGACAGATGACATGGCACAAAACAGGCAAAAGAACCGACTAGATGCAGATGGGAATCTGATGATGGTACACACATCGGATGGTGTTGCATGGAAAAAGTTTGATTAATTACATGTTGACAAAGCGGTAGATCCGAGGCATCCTCGAGTCGGCATCAGCACGGATGGGTTCAGTGTGTTTTGTATGACGGCAGCCCAATACAGTTGTTGGCCCGTATTTGTCTTTCCACTCAATCTCCCCCCGGACAGATTATGCAAAGAAAGAACATTTTCCTGGCGTTGATAATTCCAGGGCCCAACTATCCGGGGAAAAATATGGATGTGTACATGCAGCCGCTTAAGGACGAATTGCAAGAAGCCTGGGATAATGGGTTCAAGACATACGACGCCTTTAGCAAACGGAACTTCATAATGCGTGTCTGGTACATGTACTCGACGCATGACTTGCCGGCGTATGCGCTATTCGTTGGCTGGTGTGTGCATGGAAGGTTCCCGTGCCCCACATGCAAGGGAGCTCTTGAGTTTCGTTGGCTTCAGGCCGGTCGCAAGTTTTCTTGCTTCGACATGCATAGACAGTTCCTGGATCCTCGCCATAAGTTCAGGAAAGACAAGAAGAACTTCATCAGGGGTAGAGTTGTCAAAAACTCTGCACCACCTGCATTGACAGGCCAACAGACCCTGGATCAGTTAAACGCTCTCGAGCCAGATCCACAACGTCCAGGGTACTTCAAGGGGTATAATACTAAGCACGCGTGGACTCACAAAACATGCTTATGGGATCTGCCTTACTTCAAAGACCTCCTTTGCCCACACAACATCGACGTGATGCACACTGAGAAGAATATCGCCGAGGCACTTTTTGGTACATTGTTCGGCATAGATGGGAAGTCAAAGGATAATACTAAGGCTAGAGTCGATCTGGAGGCGCTATGTGATAGGCCGTTACAAAACATGAAAGAACCGAAAGGAAAGCAGAACTGGACGAAGCCAAAGGCATGGTTCAATCTTGGAAGGCCAGCTATGAGGGAAATTCTCTTGTGGGTGCAACAGCAGTTGATGTTCCCCGATGGGTATGCAGCGAATCTAAAGAGGGGAGCGAATCTTGATAAACTGAAGATATTTGGTCTCAAGAGTCATGATTGGCACATATGGATTGAGCGGGTAATGCCGGTGATGTTGCGTGGCTTCATCCCTGAGGATGAATGGCTAGTACTGGCAGAACTCAGCTATTTCTTCCGTGTTCTTTGTGCGAAAGAACTATCGCCTGGCGTGCTAGAAGAAATGGAAGAGTTGGCGCCGGAGTTGATCTGCAAGTTAGAGAAGATCTTTCCATCGGGCTTCTTTAATCCAATGCAGCATTTGATTTTGCATCTCCCGACCGAGGCAAGATTGGGGGGGCCCGTGCAAAATCGTTGGTGCTACCCAACTGAGAGGATGCAGAAGACGCTTCGAGAAAAATGTAAAAATAAACGTAGAATTGAAGCATCGATGGCTGAGGCATTCATCACAGAGGAGGCGGCAAACTTCGTAACAGCGCACTACGAAGCCAAAAATCGTCATTTGCATAATCCGAAGCCTCGGTACAATGCTGACGAGCCTAAAAAGGGTGGATCCAACCTCAGCCTATTCAAAGGGAATCTCGCACCAGCTAGTGTTTCACATCCAGTATCTTTGGATAACGAAGAATGGCGGACCATTTCGTTGTATATCTTCAACAACCTGATAGAAGTGCGGCCGTACATCGAGTAAGTTCTCGGTACATTGTTTCGCAACTTCTATTTCCTTTGAACTGCTCTTATTCCTGGATATGTCATACAGTCGATACGTCGCCATATTCTCGTATGGAGCGGAGATCCAAAAGGATTCCGTCGAAGAGTATGAGCTTCTCGCAAAGCAAGGAGGCGGCTATCCCGGTTTCATCTCTTGGTTCAAACAAACGGTAATTTCTATTAGACAATTTCATTTCATTCGCTAATTTGTGCATAATGCAACAATCCTTTCATATTAAACTTGTAGGCTAATTCAGAGTCTATGGACGCCGAATTGAGACAAGTCGCTAATGGTTTTGACTATAAGGTCCGTTCATTTGACAAGTACGACATCAACGGGTATCGCTTTCGTACCTATGGCAAAGAGCTATCTATGGCCGACCGAAAGTCTACAAATTGTTGTGTATCTGCTATCGGCGAAGGAGGTACCGAGTATTATGGGAGAGTTGAAGCAATTTATGAACTTCTGTTCTATGGTGAAAACCCACCGAATGTCGTAGTCTTCAAATGTTATTGGTTTCAGCCGAAGGAGACTAGAAGGACTCATGAACATATAGGGCTAGTTGAAATCAACCAAAGCACCCATTTAGATGTTCCTGATGTCTATATTACGGCTCAACAGGCGACCCAAGTATTCTATCTACCGTGGGCCTGCCAAACTAATCCAAATCTGAAAGGTTGGGATGTCGTTTATGAAGTGCCGCCACGTGCTAGACTTTCTCCCCCAAAGGAAGAGGATTATGAACCTCACATTAACCCAGACACATATGAAGGAGAATTCTTCCAAGAGACACGTCTTTCCAAAAAGCGTTTCAAGAACCGCTATACTTCACCCCAAAACATTGAAGTAGACAGCGACAATGAATCCGACATCACCCCAGAGGAGGAACAAGAAGAGCCGGAACAAGAAGAGGTTACTGCTGCGGATGACCTGTCAATGCTTGACCGATTACGTCAAGGTGGCCTTGCACATGTTGATGCCAATGAACCCTATGAGCCCATCATTGATTATAGTGATGATGATGATTATGCATTTATTGATGATACTGATCGAGATTATTAGTAGTGTCAGGTATTCAATTTTTTATGTTGTACTTGATGATGATACACTTAAGTGATATACATATTATTATTCATGTCGGTACTTTTTTTATGTTGTACTAATTTCGTTTATCTTTGTCATGGCAGGTGTTGAAAGATGGTGGGCGCTGGTCGGGAGCGCGCCGAGGCCCCTTCTTCGTCGGCGCGTGGTGCGAGGTCTTCCATTCCACACGCACCTCTCCGCCGAGCGTTGCTGGACAGTATGGCGACACTGCCGGGCCCTTCTTCGTCGACCGCGGTGCCCAGCAGGGGACGAGGTAAGAAGAAGAGAGGAGGTGGAGCACGTGGTCGCGGGAGAGGAGGTAGGGTGACTCTTACGGCGCCTTCCTCGCCGCCGCCCCCAGCTGTTTCACCCGAGCACGTGACTGCTAGGGTGGACTCGTCTGAGGAGGAGGCTGCACGGACTCCGGTCCACGAGCCTCCAGTCCACGGGTCTTCGGCCCATGAGCCTTGGGTCGACGGGCCTTCGACCCACGAGACTTGGGCCCACGAGACCCCGGAGGAGGACACGTCTGGATGGGGTACCTGGTCGGGTCAGCCTGAGGAGCCGAGTGGCCACGCTGATGATGGCGGGGAGCCGAGTGGCCATGCTGATGATGGCGGGGAGCCGACTGATGAGGAGGGGGAGGAGGGGGGCAACGTCTACCAGCATGGTGCTACACGGCTCCCGTCCGTGCCGGCGACCCGCGAGCAGAGGTGGTTGATTTTCCCTGATGGGGAGAGGTAAGTGCATTTAATCTTTTTGTACCTTCTGCATTCACGTTTCTTCCAATAACTGATGTGTTGGCCTTGTCATGCTGCAGGGGTTGGGACCACCATGAAAGTGTCCGCCGGCCCAACTCCATCCTTAGAGTTCTGATTCGGCAAAACTTCCCGGGGTTTGTCACGTTGCCTGGTGAGGGTCGGCTTCCAGAGGTTGGATTGACTTGGGAGCACTACTTGGCTGCCCCGGCCCCGCCGGGTGAGATTATCGACGGTGTCTTGTGCAAGACGAGGGCAGACATGGTGATCAGAAAGTTCTAGGTAATTGCTCCTTTACACAATTAAAAATCTTCAACTAGCTAGTTATTAATTGTACTAATCAATATTGTCTCATTTGATTGCAGACATTCTACAGGTGTGAGGAGGGATACGAGGAGGAGGCGGCAGATGTTGTCCACAAGGAGTGCAAGCGCCTACTTCAAAACTTACGGCATGAGGTTCGGGTGCAGGCTGTTCGAGACTACTACGCCGGGCGTGGTATCAAGAAGCCCAAGCAGGAGTGCCGCGATAAGTTCTTGAGTAAGGAGAAGTACATGAAGGTAATTCTTAAGGCTTGTACTTACTTCCTTCATTTAGTAATTCATAGCGTAGCGCTCAAGTTTCTATTTGCTAACTTAGGCCCCTCCGAGATGGTGTGCGGATCGGATGGATTGTTGGGAGGTGTTGGTCAATGCGTGGTGCTCAAAAGAATGGCTGGCCACCCACAAAGAGGCCAAGGACAAACGTGCCCAAATGGAAGGTGTGCCACACCACCAAGGCAGCTCCAACTTATTTCAGTACAGGCGGAACTGGGTATGTGGTTTGCTTCATGATTCATGCAATTCATTCATCATGCTAGCTTTACCCTTTAATTACTAATTTACTTTGTTTCTCTCTTTCAGGCACGCTACAATAAGGCGGATAAGGTGCCAGAGGTGTACGACCTGTATGCCATGGCCCACACTGGCCCTTACAAGAAAGTCAAGGCATTCTCTACGTCTGACCTCGATGATCCAAAGAACTTCACCAACATCTCCGCCCACGACAAGCTCGTGCAATATAGAGATCAGGGGAAGGCGAGGAAAGGGGAGGACTTTAACCCGAGCCAGGGTCCCATTGATACAGAGCTGCTGATGATATCTGGTGGCGGGAGGTCCCATGGCTCCATAGCCATGGGAGATGGACTTATCCGTTGTCCTAGCACTCTCCCGGAGATCAAGGCGCGCCAGTCGAGCTCCGCTCCTGAGATAAGGCCTCGTGAACGGCCAGTCCAACTCGCCTTCAAGGTTAGTTATACGTACTCAACTATCTTTCTCCATTGCATTGTGTGCACTTCCATCAATGATTACAAATGGTCATGTGAGTGGTGTTGGAGGCTGCTATACAGAGTGAGAGAGATAGAACGGAGAAACTTCTGGCGGAGGCGGCGGAGAGGCAGCGGGAGTTGGAGGAGAGGACGACAAAGATGTTGGAGGAGGAGAGGGCATGGAATGACATGCAGGCAAGGGCCATGTACGAGCTCCTTGTGATAAGTTTCTTCTGCAGATTACTTGCTAGTCTTAACATTTGAGTCTCATTACTAACTAGTATGACTCTGTTGTGAAAACCAAATGTGCAGTCTGTGTGCGAGAAGTCCGGTCAGACCGCTCCGCCGATGCCAGTGATTGCTCGTGGGAGCACGGTGAGTTTAATTTGAATGGACATTACTTGCTAGTCTTAACATTTGAGTGTCATAATGCTAACGAGACATTGGAAATGATCTTTGGTGCAGCTTAACTGCAGAAACGCGTCGCATGATCCTTCTCCAGCTACCGGCGCGAGCCAGCCCGCTCCTACACCTCCGTGATCACGGCAAGTTTCTCTAGTGTTTTGCTTAACAAATGCATAAAGACCTAGTCTGAGCTTTATTTCCTCCAATATGCTTACCATAATGACCTAGAGTTAGCTTATTTTCCTCCAAAATGACTTAATAAGCTTACTGACCTCATAAACCATCCATTTTACCTAAGTTAGCTCTAAAACGATATGTACTTAGCTTACTTATGTCAAAAATTGCATAATTAACTTAGTTAGCTCATAAACGATCCATTTTACCTAAGTTAGCTCTAAAATGACTCATTTTACCTTAGTTAGCTTATAAGTGATCCAATTTATCCAAGTTAGCTCAAAAATGACCAATTTTAGGTAGATTAGCTCCTAAATGATCCATTTTACCTACATTAGCTTTAAAATGACCCATTTCACCTAGGTTAGCTCCAAAATGACCCATCTTACCTAGGTTAGCTTATAAATGATCCAGTTTATCCAAGTTAGCTCTAAAATGACCCAATTTACCTAGAGTAGCTCCTAAACGATCCATTCACCTAAGTTAGCTAAAAACAATCCATTTCACCTAAATTAGCTCTTAAATGATCCATTTCACCTAAGTTAGCTCAAAAACGATCCATTTCCCCTTAGTTAGCTCAAAAACGTGGCATTTCACCTTAGTTAGCTCATAAACGACCCATTTCACCTAAGTTAGCTCAAAAACGATCCATTTCACCTTAGTTAGCTCAAAAACGATCCATTTCACCTTAGTTAGCTCAAAAACGGTCCATTTCACCTTAGTTAGCTCAAAAACGATGCCCTTCACCTTAGTTAGCTCATAAACGACCCATTTCAACTAAGTTAGCTCATAAATGATCCATTTCAACTAAGTTAGCTCATAAACAACCCATTTCAACTTAGATAGCTCATAAATGATCCATTTCAACTAAGTTAGCTCATAAACAACCCATTTCAACTTAGTTAGCTCATATATGATCCATTTCACCTAAGTTAGCTCATAAATGACATATACTTCTTGTTCTAGTCTTCTTCTTGTTCTATTCACCTATTTCTAACTTTCTTATTTACCATTTTGCAGATTTCACTCACTTCATGGAAGCTAGCTTGCTATGATGGAGTGCTTGCTTTTTCTTTGCTAAAACTTTGCATTGTATCTAGCTTGCTATGATAGAACTTGCTATGTTGATGAAACGTTGCTATGTAATATGTATATGGAACAATGTGTATGGATGGAACTTGATGGAACTTGCTATGTTGATGAAACTTTGCTATGTAATATGTATATGGAATTATGTGCTGGATATGTGATATGTTTGCTGTTAAATATATCTATATATGTCATATATTTGCTGTGCAAATTGTTGGATTAAAAAAAACAGAAAAAAGAGACAATATGCAGGCTCTTTGCCGTCTGCCACCGACGGCAAAGGGCTCTTTGCCATCAGCAGCGGACGGCAAAGAGGCCACGTGGCAGGTAACTGTGCTTCCTGGGAGGCTGACCAATTTGGTCAGTTTGCCTACAGTGGCTGACGGCAAAGGCTTTGTCGTTGGCGGCGGACGGCAAAGAGTAAAAACTTTGCCTACAGTGCCGGACGGCAAAGGCTTGCCCTGTAGTGACGTCGGCTGACATCATTCGGCGGACGGCAAAGGCCTTCCGAAGTTTGCCGTCAGCGGCGGACGGCAAAGGCCTGCCGTTAACCACCTAACGGAGTAACAGCACATTTATTGCCGTCTGCACTCTTTGCCGTCCGCTGCTGATGGCAAAGGCCCCTTTGCCGTCAGCCGCCCTATGTAGACGGCAAAGTACCTCTTTGCCGAACCTTACTTTGCCGTCACCTTTTGCCGTCCGCGGCAGACGGCAAAGACCTTTGCCGTCAGCCATCCACGCCTTTGCCGCCTGCCGTGGCAGATGGCAAAGTAGCTAATTCCTATAGTGTTGGTTCTAAAAAACTGAGGGAAATACTTACGCTGCTGTACTGCATCACCCTTTCCTCTTCAAGGAAAAACCAACGCAGTGCTCAAGAAGTAGCAGCCTCCCCCAAGCTTGTGGGAGACTCTCTTCTTCAATTTGCACAAAATTATATATTTCCCTTAAAGCAGCTTGTTTGTTATGAGCGGGAAATATTTAGCAGAGAAGTAGTAAATCATATCCTGGGGACTATGCACACAACCAGGATCAATAGAATTAAACCGTATCTTAGCATCACCCTTTAATGAGAACGAAAATAATTGAAGGATATAATAATAGCGAGTTTTCTCATCATTAGTGAATATGGTAGCTATATCATTTCATTTAGTAAGATGTCCCACAACAGTTTCAGATTCATAGCCATAGAAAGGATCAGATTCAACCAAAGTAATTAACTCAGGATCAACAGAGAAATCATAATCCTTATCAGTAATAAAGATAGGTGAAGTAGCATAGCCAGGATCATATTTCATTTTAGCATTCAAAGATTTTTCTTTCAGCTTAGCTAATAATTTCTTAAGATCACTTCTATCATTTCAAGCAAGAAAGTCTCTAGCAGTTTCTTCATCCATAACATAACCCTCAAGAACAACGGGCAATTCATATCCAGGGCGAGAATCTTCATCATCCCTTTCATCAATATTATCAGTTTCAATAATTTCATTCTCTCTAGCCCTAGCAAGTTGTTCATCAAGAAATTCACCAAGTGGCACAGTAGTATCAAGCATAGAAGTAGTTTCATCATAAGTATCATGCATTGCAGAAGTGGCATCATCAATAACATGCGACATATCAGAATTAATAGCAAAAGCAGGTTTACGTGTCGCAAGCTCACTCAAAACAGAAGGTGAATCAAGTGCAGAGCTAGATGGCAGTTCCTTACCTCCCCTCGTAGTTGATGGATAAATCTTGGTGCTTGGATCTTTCAAGTTCTTCATAGTGATAAACAGATATAAATCCCAAGTGACTCAAAGAATAGAGCTATGCTCCCCGGCAACAGCGCCAGAAAATAGTCTTGATAAGCCACAAGTATAGGGGATCGCAAAACTTTTCGAGGGTAGAGTATACAACCGAAATTTATTGATTCGACACAAGGGAAGCCAAAGAATATTTTCAAGTATTAGCAGATGAGTTGTCAATTCAACCACACCTGGAAACTTAATATCTGCAGCAAAGTGTTTAGTAGCAAAGTAATATGATAGTAGTGGCAATGGTAGCAAAAGGTAACGGTAGCAAAAGTAATATTTTTAGGTTTATAGTGATTGTAACAGTAGCAGTGAAAAAGTAAATAAGTGAAGAACAATATAGGAAAAGCTCGTAGGCATTGGATCGGTGATGGAGAATTATGCCGGATGCGATCAATCATGTAACAGTCATAACATAGGGTGACTGTCGTGGAGTTGACACGGCAGATGTCCTAGAGCAAGGACTTAGTCGTAGGGCCATCGCACTAGGAAGCTTAAAGGGGTTAATCAGGACAAAGGATACGAGAGAGTTTTATACTAGTTCGGCCCCTTACGATGAAGGTAAAAGTCTATGTCTAGTTGGGATTGGTATTGCTGAGGTTTCGACTTCTAAGAGGCTCAATTCGCCGGCTTGGTTATCGACTTCGTTTTCTCTCCTCCTGAGCAGCCACCGGGTCGTCCCCTTATATACACGGGTCAACGCCTGGTGGCTTACAGAGTCCTGGCCGGCTCATAATCGTGTCCGGCTCAGTGACTTCCTTTACATGCCTTTCCTTACAAGTCTTTCCACGCATATGGTGGTTTACAATAATGGGCCTTAAGTCGGCCCGAGGCCTTTGGGCTTTCTATATATACTAATAAACTATCGTCTTGACTGTATATCAGGCTTCTTATTTAACCCGCCATTAAGGCTGACCCGGCCCCTGCTGGGCGGGTCTTAGCTGATAGTAATATCCCCAACATTAGGCCCCAGGTTGACTTTGAACTTTGTTCGTTATCCATCATCAATACTTAGGCAGAATCCATCCCCTGTATGAAAATTTCCTTAACCCGTCGTGACGTCATCTTTTTGAAATACAAAAAACATTCATGACGTCACCTTTCAATGGATCTTTCATTTTTAACGTCTTCCAGGAATCGAGGTGTCTGTTCAGTTGGATAATCATTATTGGGTCTCCTTGATTTTCACGCCCGCCTGTTCGCACCTGCCCTTATAAATAAGCACACGGCCGGTCCTTCCCATTCTCCTTTCTTGCTCATCTTGTTCCTCTCGCAACCTCCGTCGTTGCTCAAGCTCCACCACCGCTGCAACTCTCATCGTCGTGGTCAGGCTTGGCTGCTGCATTACCCTGATTCCTACCAGAGGACGCGGCGACTCTTCGCGGCAGGCCTGCATCTCGTAAGTTTTCTTCTCTCACATACCTAGAGGCTGACTTCTTGACGGTGAAATATGACCACGAAGCTGCCAAGAAGGCGAAAGCCGCCGCTATGAACACCAAGAAGACAACCCGGTATCAAAGAAGAAGAGGAAAACTACTGCAGAGGATTTAATGAAGCTTGATGACTCGTCTGACTCGGAGGTAGCCCTTGATTCCTTGGCCAATTTTTTAACATCTTTTGATACTGATCCTTACAAGGATGACACTAGGGCTAGCCAAGCCATATCATTTCTCCGACTCAGAGCCCTTACAGACACAAAGTTCGACGAGTGATCCGTAAAGTAAGGTTTTCTAACCCCTTAGCTTACTTGGATCCCAACTTCCATTTGAAAAAGCAGCAGCATGAAGCCGTCGTGAAGTTGAGATTGAAGATGAGCCAGCTGTCACCCCTGAACAGACCCCTCGGAAACGTCCGAACGAGGTTTACTTATTACCGTCCTTTCCTTTGTTTTAATGAATCCTGCTCCTTGTATTTCCTTTAACTCCTTTCATTGACCTTTTCAGGAGGTGTCTCGTTCCTCGGGCGACTCAACACAAACACAATTTCCGGCTTTCAAGACTGCTCCTGGGTAACTAAAAATCCTCTTTTCTTCCGAGTTAGATCAATTGTTATCTTAATGTTGATTGTCCTACAATATTTTTCCTTAGTGGTCAAGCTAAGTCCATGAAAGAAAAGGCAACAAAACCAGAGGAAGATCTGCCAGCACTGGCATCTGAGCCGGCTAAGCCACCTTCTCGCTTGACTGTCGCCCGAAGACCCGCCTATTGTTCATGAAGCAAATCCTCCAGAGCCATCCCTTGCCAAGAACACTATTAACCCTTCTGCAGCTGGTGCATCAAGCTCAGCCGGCCCATCGTCTCCCCGTGTTCAAGATGTTCAAATTACTAGGAGCCGCTATGTTGAGCTGGGGAACCCGACGGTATTGGCCGTCTTGGAGAGGCGGAAGGTTCGTCTTGATGTTGCTAACTATGACCGTCTTAATGCCAATGATATCTTATCCGGCTATCTCAGTCATGTACACTCCAGTCGTGATTCTGAGATTGAGATGGTCAAGCAGCTTCAATTGAAGTATGAGGTATGTAGTTTCCGGTTTACCAATATTCCTTCAGCCCCCAAGTCTGTAGATTATGAGAGAAACAGAATAACATGTAGGCTTACAATATAGACTGATACCCTTATGTCTGAATCTTTGCCTGATATTGGTAGAATAAGACTTCACCCATAGTCCCCAAGGACCGGTTTATTTAATCATTAATGAATTGGTACTTCATAATTGAACACCATCTGTAAAATACTTAACATTCTGGTTTATCTTTGATAACCTTGCTGAACTGTGTACATTAGCCCCCAAGTGCCAAGTGAAGTTACTTTGTAAAGGACTTGGGACTTCTAATATGCTGGTAGAGTCACAAAAAATTGATTTGGCATACATTATCCCCCAAGTGCCAAGTGCTGTTACTTTGTAAAGTACTTGGGACTTTGAATTTTGAATATGTATATTGGAATTTAAAACCAAATCTTGACTTATCTGAATGTTTCACAGAATGCATTATCTGAACTGAACTCCCAATTGATTGACGCAAAGACCCGGCTAGCAAGCCAGGAGTCAGAAATCAAATCTTCCACCTCCAAATTGCAAATGAGCCTTTCTGAAACGGAGACTTTGAAGACCAACCTTGCTGCCAAAGAGAAAACTTTGGAGAATGAGAAAACACTCCTGACCCGCCGAGTTGAGACAGCCGAAATAGCTATGAAAGAAATTTCAACAGAGCTGAACAATTTGAAGGGCCGGGTATCTTAGATAGTTACTGCGATTTTTGGTAAGCCGTCTGAATTAATCTTGACTATAATTGTTTGCCAAACCGGAGTATGATCCGCAAACTGACTCTGCTAAATATATACAGGTCCGCGAAGCAAAAATATGAACCAAGACCCGCTGATTAAACTAAAGGCAGTATACACCTTGGTTCAACAATTATACATTGGTACCCAATGGTCTCTGGCTGCTATCTCTCCGGCAAATCAAGGATCCAACCGGCTTAGTGATGTCTTGAAGAAGCTATCCATCCTTCCTGCTAGATTCCAAGAGGAAAAACGCTCCTGTGCGCGAGCTGGTGCACTGACTGCCCTAAGCCGCTCCAAACCTTGGGTGCCAGACCTAGACCCGGCGGACGTTGCAAGGGGATATCCTACCGTGAAGGAGGAGAGGTCTCCTTTTGATCAAGATGACTTTATCGCCTACGTCCATGAAGTCCGGCCTCAGGCGACTAGCCTTGGAGATGACACCAACGTGGACAAATACCAGCCGGGTTTTGATAGTGCAAATAAGAAGATGGCCACCCCTTCATACAAGGTTGCCGATATGATCCCACCCATAAGAGAAGATAGATTTGCCCCGGAAATTGACCCAGTCGGCCTTATTGATGACGAAGCTAAATTTGTCGCCATTAACGACTTTGACTGGTCAAAATCCAACTTCCAACAGACTCAATATGGTGAACCAGCGAGGGAAGGATAGTGATCATCTTCACGGGTTTATTAAAGTCTTGTAATAGCCTAGCTATTTAAAACACCGCATGTTTGCTTATGCCATCGCGCATAAAACACATCTACCTGAATTTGTGCTTCTAGATGCCAATGCTTAATACTTTCTTATGCATCATTTAATGCTTGTCTCCGCAATGTTTGAACTCTGTTCCTGTGAACACAAGGAAAAAACCTAGCAAGGCGGTTTAGAACCAACTGGGCTTAAACACCTAATTTACAGCCCATATTTCTACCTCAAAAATATAAATGAAGGATAAGGTTTAATACCAACTCTGAAGTTAACACAGCCGATAAGCGCGTGTAAGTAAAACCATACCTTGTCCTGGTTGATCCTTAGATCGCCGGTTTACATAACCCGGGTGATGAATTTGAGAATTCAATATAAAAGTTAAGACTCCTTGAATATTCAATAATCATCATATTTCAGTAGCTCGTACCTTCGGATCTTTAGACCACCGGCTTGGATACCCCGGGTGGCTGTGTTGTCCAATAATTGAGCCGGCGAAGAAAATCAGGCCATCTCATTTGTAATATTGAAACAACAAAAACTCAAAGGCAAGCAACAGATAACAAACATAATTTTAACTCTGTATTTACAAGATTGGGGGTTTCTGATTCGAATACGTTAGTAAACCGGACCAAAGGTGTTAAGCTAAGGTTCGAATACGACCATATAGCCCCCTGTGGCTTTAGCGTTGCGCCAATCAAGAGGGTACCGACAGCTATGTTCTCTTTGGTTCGAATACGACCTATGTTTGAACAGGAAGCCCCCAAATGACCTTGAGAGGTTTTCAACGACCCTGATTCGAATGCGATCCAAGTCGGCTCAAAAGGGGTTAAGCTATGATTCGGATACGATCAAGAAGCCCCCAAGTGAGTTTGGCCTTGAGCCGATCAAGAGGGTTATGACAGCTATGTTCTCTTTGGTTCGAATATGACCTATGTTTGAACAGGAAGCCCCCAAGTGACCATGAGATTTACAGCTAGATTTGAATATGATCATAAGCCTGACTAGAAAAGGTTAAACTTGATTCAAATATCATCATCTCCTTAATAGTCATTTGTGAAACAATAATAAAAATGCATAATCTTTGAAAAGAAAAGAGACCGATGGTCTTACTTTATTGCTTATCATCGTATATACAATGTGAACGTATGTACATGATGAGAGCCGGTGGCTCAGGTATAATATGGCCGAAGTTGAGCAATGTTCCACGGCCGGCGGGTCTCCTCTTCTGACTTACGTGAGTCTGCGTGCTCTCGAATGTCAATGAGGTAGTAAGACCCATTGTTTAAATTTTTACTGACCACAAAGGGTCCTTCCCAAGGTGGGGATAGCTTGTGTGCATCTGAAAGATCTTGGATGAGCCGGAGCACCAAGTCGTCTTCCTGAAAAGTCCTGGTCTTAACCCGGCGGCTGTGATAACGATGCTGGTCCTGTTGATAGATTGCTCACCATGCTGCTGCTAAGTCTCTTTCTTCATCCAATAAGTCAAGCGCATCCTGTCTAGCTTTTTCATTGTTAGCTTCAACATAAGCCGCCATGCGAGGCGAGTCATGACGGATGTCACTGGGCAATATTGCTTCTGACCCATAAACCATGAAGAAGGGTGTGTAACCCGTAGACCTGTTGGGTGTAGTATTGATGCTCCATAACACTGAAGGCAACTCCTCTACCCAACCGCCCGGCATTCGCTGTAAAGGAACCATAAGCCGGGGTTTTAGCCCTTTCAAAATTTCCTGATTGGCTCTCTCAGCTTGACCATTGGATTGAGGATGAGCTACAGAAGAAACATCAAGCCGGATGTGCTCTCGCTGATAAAACTCTTCCATAGCCCCTTGGGACAGATTAGTGCCATTGTCTGTGATAATACTGTGTGGAAAACCGAAACGGCAGATTATTTTCTTCATGAACTGAACCATCGTGGCTGCATCACACTTACTCACAGGCTCCGCCTCAACCCATTTAGTGAACTTATCAACCACCACCAGGAGATGTGTCTTCTTGTCCTTAGACCTTTTGAAAGGTCCCACCATGTCAAGCCCCCAGACAGCAAATGGCCAAGTGATTGGAATCATCCGGAGCTCTTGAGCCGGCACATGCGCTCGTCGTGCAAATTTCTGACACCCATCACATCTACTGACCAAATCTTCTGCATCAGCGTGAGCCGTCAACCAGTAAAAACCGTGTCGAAACGCCTTGGCCACTAAAGATTTTGACCCGGCGTGATGACCACAATCGCTGTCATGGATCTCACGAAGGATTTCTTGACCTTCTTCGGGGGAAACACACCGTTGAAACACTCCGGAAACACTGCGATGAAATAACTCTCCATCCGAAATCGTCATGGACTTAGACCGCCGGGTTATCTGTCGAGCCAGAGTCTCATATGCTGGCAATTCTCCCCGGGTCATGTACGCCAAGAATGGCACCGTCCAATCTGGGATGACATGAAGAGCCGCCACCAAATGCGCCTCCGAGTCAGGAACAGCTAAATCTTCTTCTGTGGGCAACTTGACAGAGGGGTTATGCAAAACATCTAAAAAGGTGTTGGGTGGTACCGGCTTACGTTGAGACCCCAGCCGGCTCAAAGCATCAGCTGCTTCGTTCTTTCGACGGTCAATGTGTTCCACCTGATAACCTTTAAAATACCCTGCAATAGCATCGACCTCTCGGCAATAAGCCGCCATGAGAGGGTCTTTGGAATCCCACCTGCCGGACACCTGCTGAGCCACTAGATCTGAATCACCAAGACATCTAACCCAGCTCAAGCTCATCTCCTTTGCAACTCGAAGACCATGGAGCAATGCTTTATACTCTGTTGTGTTGTTAGTGCACGGAAACATCAATCGTAACACATAACAAACTTTATCACCTCGTGGGGAAGTTAATACAACTCCATCCCCCGGGCCCTCCAATTGCCTGGACCCATCAAAATGAATAGTCCAATATGTGTTGTCCGGCTTTTCTTCTGGCATCTGCATCTCTGTCCAGTAACTGATGAAGTGAACCAGGGCTTGAGACTTAATCGCAGTGCATGGAACATACTTCGGTCCATGAGACCCAAGCTCAATTGCCCACTTGGCCACTCGCCCTGTAGCTTCTCTGTTTTGAATAATGTCTCCCAATGGAGCAGAGCTAACCACAGTGATTGGATGTCCCTGAAAGTAATGCTTGAGCTTCCGGCTTGCCATGAACACCCCATAAACAAGCTTCTGCTAATGTGGATATCGTTGCTTAGACTCAATTAGCACTTCACTGACATAATAAAACCGGCCGCTGAACCGGATGCTCTTTGCCAGCCTCCTTATGCTCTACCACCATAGCCACACAGCAGCCCGTGAGTTGGCAGCTACGTATAAAAATAGCGGCTCTTTCTCAATTGGACCAGCTAGGACCGGCGGCTCAGCTAATTGTGCCTTCAGATCCTCAAAAGCGGCGTTCGCAGTATCGCTCCAAACAAACACATCTGTTTTCTTCATCAACTGATACAGAGGCATAGCCTTTTCCCCTAACCGGCTTATGAACCGGCTCAAAGAAGCCACACGACCCGCCAGTCGTTGAACATCATTGACGCAGGTTGGTTTGTCTAGGGATGTAATTGCCTTGATCTTCTCCGGGTTAGCTTCAATATCTCGGTTAGACACCAGAAAACCCAAAAGCTAGCCGGCTGGCATTCCAAAAACACACTTTGCCGGGTTAAGCATCATCTTGTAAATCCGAAGGTTATCAAAAGTCTCTTTCAAGTCTGTAACCAAGGTTTCCTCCTCCCTGGACTTCACTACTATATCATCCACATAGGCATGAACATTGCGCCCAATTTGATCATGAAGACAATTCTGCACACACCATTGGTAAGTCGCCTAAGCACTCTTGAGCCCAAAAGGCATAGACACATAGCAGAAAGCCCCAAAATGAGTTATAAATGCTGTCTTCTCTTGATCCTTGACTGCCATCTTAATCTGATGATAGCCGGAGTAAGCATCTAAGAAACTCAACCGTGCACAACCCGCCGTAGCATCAATGATCTGATCAATACGGGGAAGAGCAAAAGGATCAGTCAGACAGGCTTTGTATAAATCTGTGTAATCCACACGCATAAGCCAGGTGCCATTCTTTTTTAGCACGAGCACCGGGTTAGCTAACCATTCTGGGTGGAAGACCTCCACAATGAACTCGGCCGCCAAAAGCCGGGCCACCTCTTCTCCAATGGTCTTGCGCCTTTCTTCATTGAACCGGCGAAGAAACTGTCTGACAGGTTTGGACTTTGGATCGATATTAAGAGTGTGCTCAGCGAGTTACCTCGGGACACCCGGCATGTCTGAAGGTTTCCATGCAAAGATGTCCCGGTTCTCACGGATGAACTCGATGAGCGCGCTTTCCTATTTCAGATCCAAGTTTGCGCTGATGATGAATTGTTTGGATGAATCACCAGGCACAAAGTCAACCATCTTAGTGTCATTAGCCGATTTGAACTTTAACTCTGGATCATGCTCTGTTGTTGGTTTCTTTGATGACGTCATGTCCGTCGGGTCAACATGATCTTTGTAGAATTTCAACTCCTCTGTTGCACAAACAGATTCAGCATAAGCAGCATCCCCCTCTTCACATTCCAAGGCGATCTTCCGACTCCCATGGACTGTAATGGTGCCCTTGTGACCCGGCATCTTGAGCTGCAAATACACGTAACACGGTCTAGCCATGAACTTGGCATAAGCCGGTCGCCCAAACAGAGCATGATATGGGCTTTTGATCTTAACCACTTCAAAGGTTAATATTTCTACCCTGGAATCATACTCATCCCCAAAGGCTACCTCCAGCTCGATCTTACCAACGGGGTATGCCGACTTACCGGGTACTACACCATGAAAAACAGTGTTGGATTGTTTAAGATTTTTATCTGTCAATCCCATCCGGCAGAACGTCTCATAGTAAAGGATGTTGATGCTGCTGCCTCCACCCATCAACCTGAGGAGCCACTACCAAAGCCAAGTGACCCGGATTATCAACCCAGGGCGGATAATCCTCTCTGCTCCACACAATAGGCTACTCCGACCAACGTAGATAGCGTGGGATTGCCGGTTCAACGGCATTGACGGCCCTCTTGTGGAGTTTTTGGTCTCTCTTACATAAACTGGTAGTAAAGACATGATACTGCCCGCTACTCAACTACTTCGGGTTGCTCTGATAGCCAGATTGTTGTTGCTGTTGATTCCCTTGGTTGTGTTGCTGATTATAACCTCCCTGGTGACCGGGATGCCCCTGACCATGAAAACCTCCTCCGCTTGAACTGGCGCCCGGGCCCTGAAAGCCGCCTCCACCTGAGCCGCCACCCGGGCCATGACCCCCATCAAATGCATGTGAATTTTTAAACGCCTTCATGATCGTGCAATCTTTCCACAAGTGCGTGACTGGCTTCTCCCGAGTGTCGTGCTTTGGACAAGGTTCATTCAATAACTGCTCAAGGGTGGGGCCTAACCCGCCCGATCGAGGGGGTTGTCTGCCCTTGCGCCACTAATTACCACCCTGCGCATTAGTATTAGCAACAAACTCATCAGCCTTACGCTTATTACCTCCTTGATTTGCCGGGTTATGCTGGTGACCCTTGCCATTGCCATTCTTCTTTCCCTTCACAGATTTTTCTTCATCATATGCCGGGTCTTTGGTGGTATCGGAGTCGGCATACTTGAGAAGAGACGACATCAACGTTCCCATGTCATTACAGTCACGTTTAAGCCGCCCCAACTTCTGCTTCAAAGGTTCAAAATGGCAATTCTTCTCCAACATCAAAACTGCTGAGCCGGCATCCATTTTATCAGATGACTGTATTATTTCCTTGACCCGGCGCACCCAATGGGTTGTAGATTCTCTATCCTCTTGCTTGCAATTGGTCAGCTCCACAATCGACATTGGCTGCTTACACGTGTCTTTAAAGTTTTGGATGAACCATGCATTCAACTCTACCCATGAGACGATGGAATTGGGTGGTAATCCTTTCAACCAGGTCCAAGTCGTTCCATCCAACATCATGGTAAAATACTTGGCCATTGCAGCATCGCTAACCTCCAACAGGTCCATAGCCATCTCGTAACTCTCAATCCAGGCCCCTGGCTGTAAGTCAGCCGTGTAGTTAGCCACCTTACGAGGTCCCTTGAAATCCTTGGGCAACCGCTCATTGCGTATGGCTGGGACCAGGCAAGGTACGCCTCTGGTTCTTGTAGCCACTCCTATCTCAACCGAGGTTGCTCGATAAGCTATAAAGGTTTGGTGAGCCGCCTGCTTTGCTGCTATCTGAGCCGCCCGTTCCGCCTCTTGATGGATCCTCTCCTGATCTGCCAAGTTAAGAGCTCCAGCCCGCACCGGCTCATACCTATATGGCCGGTTGTGACATTGAGCATTACTTGACATTTCTGCAGATTCCATGTGCCTATTGTAACTCAGGCTCTGGCTTGGGCGAGGAGTTGAATGAATCCTGTCTCGACTGTAGGAGTATGCATCCTGCTGGGCCAAAGCTGTCCTGAAGTAGTTCTCTTACCCTCCGGGTTTCAATTGCTGCTAGCGAGTCGCCTTCCATCAGGAGAGTTGCCAATCAAGCCGACGCCGCAATGAGGTTCTCCATGGGGGCGTCTTGGCCCGGGTGTGTTGATATATAACGAGGAGGAGCTGTATTCACGCGCGGTGGCTCCATGGCACGTGGATGAACTAGTGCACCGGGCGTCTTGGCCCGGTTTGCCTCTGGCGGGTTGCTCCCTCCAGCTCCAGGTGTATGGAACAGATTCCTCGGATCAAGTGTTAGAGGCAGACGCGACTGAGTTTTGTGACACCTCCTCCTCATGACTTCGTTTGACGCATTAAGATCCACGGAGAGCCGGAAGGTTTCTGCTTGAAGCTGCTGAGCACGAGCATCCAAAGTTGCTCGTTCTGCTGCCATCCGGGTTTCCTCCGCGGCCAAATTTTCCTTAGCTTGCACCATCTCCTCCCGCACGCGTGCCACTTTCGCATCATGCTGGGCTTTATCCGTTGGCTCTACCGCAGTGTTTAACAGAGTCGTCAGTTTATCCATGAGGTCCGTGAGAACCTGAGCCGGGGGGCGCGGGGTCTCCTGACCCGGCAGCTGCCGACCCGGTGGCGGCTGCTGTCGCTGCGGTGGAGTTCTGCCCGGGCTGCGTCCCTACCATGAAGACTCCGGTCCAATTTGGCGGCTCAAGGGGGTCCGGAATACTGTTGCCATCGGAACAGCCCCCGAGCAAGCCGTCTTGCAGTTGGTACAACGAGTCCGTCTCACCTGTTGATGATGACGTATCAGAGCAGATGGCCGTCTCCCCGCCTTCCATTGATCCTTCGGAGTATTCACCGCCATGGATACAGCCTACGAAGGCATGCTTCACGACAGATTGAACACGGGTGGACCTGGCGCTCCCAGCCGTTTCGATGAGGTCGGTATGGACATCCGTCTCAGGCTCTGACTCGCCGATCCGGCGAATGAAGACGTGAATTCCGCCGAAGGGGACTCGGTACCCGTACTCAATTGAGCCGGCCTCGAGGCCCCAGCCTTCGTCGTCGATGTAGATCTTGCCGCGACGACTCTTGGTCATCCGACCCACAGCGTATCCCTGGAGCCCTTCGAAGTTCCCCTTCAAGAACTCAAATCCACCGTGCGCTGGCCCCATGGTGGGCGCCAACTGTCGTGGAGTTGACACGGCAGATGTCCTAGAGCAAGGACTTAGTCGTAGGGCCATCGCACTAGGAAGCTTAAAGGGGTTAATCGGGACAAAGGATACAAGAGAGTTTTATACCAGTTCGGCCCCTTACGATGAAGGTAAAAGCATGCGTCTAGTTGGGATTGGTATTGCTGAGGTTTCGACTTCCAAGAGGCTCAATTCGCCGGCTTGGTTATCGACTTCGTTTTCTCTCCTCCTGAGCCGCCACCGGGTCGTCCCCTTATATACACGGGTCAACGCCTGGTGGCTTACAGAGTCCCGGCCGACTCATAATCGTGTCCGGCTCAGTGACTTCCTTTACATGCCTTTCCTTACAAGTCTTTCCGCGCATATGGCGGTTTACAATAATGGGCCTTAAGCCGGCCCGAGGCATTTGGGCTTTCTATATATACTAATAAACTATCATCTTGACTATATATCGGGCTTCTTATTTAACCCGCCATTAAGGCTGACCCGGCCCCTCCTGGGCGGGTCTTAGCTGATAGTAATATCCCCAATAGTGACACAGAACTAGCTCCATTTCATCAATGTAATGTAGGCATGTATTCCGAATATACTCATACGTGCTTATGGAAAAGAACTTTCATGACATCTTTTGTCCTACCCTCCCGTGGCAGCGGGGTCCTATTGGAAACTAAGGGATATTAAGGCCTCCTTTTAATAGAGTACCGGACCAAAGCATTAACACATAGTGAATACATGAACTCCTCAAACTACGGTCATCACTGGTAAGTATCCCGATTATTGTCACTTCGGGGTTAACGGATCATAACACATAATAGGTGACTATAGACTTGCAAGATAGGATCAAGAACTCTCATATATTGATGAAAACATAATAGGTTCAGATATGAAATCATGGCACTCGGGCCCTAGTGACAAGCATTAAGCATAGCAAAGTCATAGCAACATCAATCTCAGAACATAGTGGATACTAGGGATCAAACCCTAACAAAACTAACTTGATTACATGATAAATCTCATCCAACCCATCACCGTCCAGCAAGCCTACGATGGAATTACTCACGCACGGCGGTGAGCATCATGAAATTGATGATGGAGGAAGGTTGATGATGATGATGGCGATGGATTCCCCTCTCTGGAGCCCCGAACGGACTCCAGATTAGCCCTCGAGAGAGAGTTTAGGGCTTGGCGGCGGCTCCGTATCGTAAAACGCGATGAATCCTTCTCTATGATTTTTTTTCTCCTCGAAATTGAATATATGGAGTCAAGGTTGAGGTCGGTGGAGCATCATGGGACCCACGAGGCAGGGGGTGCGCCCCCACCCTCGCGGACAGGGTGTGGGCCCCCTGACGTGGATCTTTTCGCCAATACTTCTTATATATTCCAGAAATAATCTCCGTTGATTTTAAAGTCATTCCGAGAACTTTTATTTTCGCACAAAAATAACACCATGGCAATTCTGCTGAAAACAGCGTCATTCCAGGTTAGTTCCATTCAAATCATGCAAGTTAGAGTCCGAAACAAGGGAAAAAGTGTTTGGAAAAGTAGATACGTTGGAGAAGTATCAGCGCGCCCAAGGGGGGAGTCCTACTCCCGGTGGGAGTAGGATTCCCCCTTCCCTAGTTGGAGTAGGAGAGGGAAGGAAGGGGGAGAAGGAGAGAAGGAAAGGGGACTGCCCGCCCCCCTCCCAATTCGGATTCGGCTTGAGAGGGGGGGCGCCCCCACCTTGGCTGCCTCCTCCTCCTTTCCACCGTGGCCCATTAAGGCCCATTGTCTCCCCGGGGGGTTCTGGTAACCTCCCGGTACTCCGGAAAATGCCCGAACTCATCCGGAACCATTCCGATGTCCAAACATAGGATTCCAATATATCGATCTTTACGTCTCGACCATTTTGAGAATCCTTGTCATGTCCGTGATCATTTCCAGGACTCCGAACTACCTTCGGTACATCAAACCACATAAACTCATAATACCGATCATCACCGAACGTTAAGCGTGCGGACCCTATGAGTTCGAGAACTATGTAGACATGACTGAGAATCATCTCCGGTCAATAACCAATAGCGGAACCTGGATGCTCATATTGGTTCCTACATATATTACACGAATATCTTCATCAGTCAAACCGCACAACAACATACGTTGTTCCCTTTGTCATCGGTATGTTACTTGCCCGAGATTCTATCATCGGCATAATCATACCTAATTCAATCTCGTTACCGGCAAGTCTCTTTACTCATTCCGTAATGCTACATCATGTAACTAACTCATTAGTTACAATGCTTGCAAGGCTTATAGTGATGTACATTACCGAGAGGGCCCAGAGACCCCTCTCCGATACTCAGAGTGACAAATCCTAATCTTAATCTATGCCAACTCAACAAACACCATCGGAGACACCTATAGAGCATCTTTATAGTCTACCAGTTGTGTTGTATCGTTTGATAGCACACTAAGTGTTCCTCCGGCATTTGGGAGTTGCATGATCTCATAGTCATAGGAACATGTATAAGTTATGGAGAAAGCAATAGCAGTAAACTAAACGATCATCGTGCTAAGCTAACGGATGGGTCAAGTCAATCACATCATTCTCTAATGATGTGATCCCATTTATCAACTGACAACTCTTTGTCTATGCCTAGGAAACTTAAGCATCTTTGATCAACGAGCTCGTCAAGTAGAGGCATACTAGTGATACTCTGTTTGTCTATGTATTCACACATGCACTAAGTTTCCGGTTAATACAATTCTAGCATGAATAATAAACATTTATCATGATATAAGGAAATATAAATAACAACTTAATTATGGCCTCTTGGGCATATTTCCTTCACCTTATGCCTCAGCCACAGGTTCTATCATGTATGTAATGCTGTGTACCAGACGTGATGTGTGCCTTGCTATAAGTTTAGCAGGGAGGTACCAAAGTAATCTAGGAGTGGATCACTGGACATCAGTCAAGAACATCCTGAAATACCTGAAAAGGACAAAGGATATGTTTCTCGTTTATGGAGGTGACAAAGAGCTTATCGTAAATGGTTACGTCGATGTAAGCTTTGACACTTATCTGGATGACTCTAAATCACAAACCGGATACGTATTTATATTGAATGGTGGAGCTGTCAGTTGGTGCAGTTCCAAGCAGAGCGTCATGGTGGGATCTACGTGTGAAGTGGAGTACATAGCTGCTTCGGAAGCAGCAAATGAAGGAGTCTGGATGAAGGAGTTCATATCCGATCTAGGTGTAATACCTAGTGCATCGGGTCTAATGAAAATCTTTTGGGACAATACTTGAGCAATTGTCATGACGAAAGAATCTAGATTTCACAAGAGAACCAAACACATCAAGAGACGCCTCAACTGAGTTCATAAGGTGTCGTATCAACTGATTTAGATGGTGCCCTATTTAACGTGAATCTAGCCATCTCTAAAGCATAACCCCAAAACGATAGCAGTAAATCGGTAAGAGACATCATAAATCGCACCATATCTAGTAAAGTACGATTACGATGTTCGGACACACCATTATGTTGTGGTGTTCCGGGTGGCGTGAGTTGCGAAACTATTCTGCATTGTTTCAAATGAATACCAAACTCATAACTCAAATATTCTCCTCCATGATCGGATCGTATAAACTTTATTTTCTTGTTATGATGATTTTCCACTTCACTCTGAAATTCTTTGAACTTTTCAAATGTTTCAGACTTATGTTTCATTAAGTAGATATACCCATATCTTCTCAAATCATGTGTGAAGGTGAGAAAATAACGATATCTGCCGCCAACATTGAAACGTCCATTTTGCATCATGCTTTTATATCGATATTTATTGCATTATGGGCTGTTATTACACATTATGTCACAATAGTTATGCCTATTCTCTCTTATTTTACAAGGTTTACACGAAGAGGGGGAATGCCGGCAGCTGAATGGGAAGGTCCTTATGTTATAGAGGAGTTCTATCGTTCCGGTGCCATAAAAATCAACAACTTCGAAGGCACAAATCCCAGGGTGGTGAACGGTCAAAGAATCAAACACTATATCTCAGGTAATCCTATAAATGTTGAAACTAATGTTATTGAAACCATAACTCCGGAGGAGTATATAAGGGACACCTTCCAGAACGTTTCAGCCTCTGAAAAGGAAGAGGTATGTGGTACGGTATGTAAACCGACTCCAAAATAGTTCTAATAGCAATTTTTCTCCATTTTGGAATATTTAAGAAATTAGGAAAATAAGAAGCAGTCCGGAAAGGACACGAGGCATCCACGAGGGTGGAGGGCGCGCCCTACCCCCTTGGGCGCGCCCCCCTGCCTCATGGGCACCTCGTGTGCCCTCTGGACTCCGTTTTCTTGCACGATACTTCTTTTGGTCGGTAAAAATTCATTATCTAATCCCCCGAAGGTTTTGGCCGCTGTACCACGCAATTATCCTCTCTTTTTGTTTCGAGCTGTTTTCTGCCAGAGTTGTCAAGGCCAGGCATCATGTCATCCTCCGCCTCCATCAATGAGGGCAATGATGCTTGGCTAATGAAGATAGAGCTGAAGAGAGAAGAACCCGGGGAGATCAACAAGGATGATGGGATCAAGAAGGCCACGGAGGATCAAGCTCCAACAACGGAAGAAGAAGACATCCTTCAACATCATTACAATCTTCTTACCCCTACTGAAATTGAAGCTTTCAAGATGATTGAAATAGTTCAGGTGCAGACCAAGTATCTAACTCATGAAAATATTCTGTTGCAAGAGCATATCATCGCACTCAAGGGCATTATTCGTAAGTTGGAGCATCTCCTGCGCTCGATGCTGGACGACAAGCCTACATCATCAAGAACTCTGTCATCACTATCACCAATGGAGAATTGAGCATCGGGTATGGGCACTCCCCTTGTAAAATGCCAAGCTTGGGGGAGTGCCCCGGTATCGTATCACCACCACCTTTACCGGTTTTCTTAGTTCGATCCTTTTGATTATATCTTGATCTAGTAGAATAAAGTTTTAGTATGATTTAGTTTTCGAGTTTTGCTTTATGATCCTTTTATGTAATCGAGTCTGTGAGCTTTATATAAAAAAGATTAGTTTTGAGTCAAGGGCTTGGTTATCTTGCTTTGATCATGAGGGAATAAAAGAAAGAATAAAAAAAGAAATAAAGAGATCATATTGATCTTATGGAGAGTAATGACTTCACATATTAAGATTGGAAGGATGAATGTAAGGCTGATGCTGAATTATGAGATGATCATAAACAGAGCTCCAAATAGGACACCATGGGGAGCTCCATATCGACAACTGATGAGATATAAGGCAGCTCACCTTAGTACGATTGATAAGAAAAGGAGGCATATGGACATGGAAACATTCTTTCCACCACATGTTCATTCACAAACTGACTATGAACAATGCCATGTTTGCCTCTGGGCTCAGTTGCCATCTCCGCCTTAGATGAGTCCCCATCACTTTACCTCATTAAGACTTCTTTTCCTACGTACCTCAAATACATACAACAGCCACACGTCAAGGTTGCATCATTGTCATTCCATCTCTTCTTCCACGAGCCCTTCCACTTCAACTCTTTTGTTATTGTGACAACAGTCTGCTCCGTCGTCACCCTGCTCCAAATCTGCCAATCTTTCCATCCGGCTCCAAATACGCCCATTTTTCGCCAAATCTGTCAATTTGTCCTACAAAGTTTGTACTTTCAGCCTGAGAATTTTCATTGTTCGGAATGAGGAGGGCTTTCAGAGTTCACTTCTCTCAAAGAGAGCACAACACATATCAATATAGATTTGTGAAGAAGAAGGCTCAATGTTATTTATAGCGATAAATACCAACACATGGTAAGTTATTCAATGGAGTGTATAAGTTGTTGTGTTTGGCAAAAAAAAAGGTTTAACGTGACTATGTTAAAGGGAATCCCTAAATTAAAAAATGCAAAAGGAAAATATAACTACTACGAGTGCATGGGGTGTGCACACGTTCCTAGATAATCAATTTGACCAATATATTATATGCAAACAAAGCTATGTGCTTAGAAAATTTATTTGAATTCAAATTTATTCGAAGCCTCATTCACCAATCTCAACGGCATTATGTTGATTTTAAAAATAGATGGTTCTGCAACATACCTTTACAAAATAGTCATAAGTAGATTTTAAAAATAGTGACAAATCCAACATGGGACAAGGCCAAACTAGATACTCCTGGTAGCCGACCACCGCGACAACCTTCTTTCACTTCACATTGAGGAAACGTGGCACACATGTTTGCAGTTAGAACATAAGATCAAACTTCAATTAACAAAACATCAAAATAAGAATTTCCTATCAACCCCAAATTATGTCACACATATGTATATCCGTCCACACACATAGCTAATATCACTGATATAATCCATTTATAAATGCAGCTCATAAAGCATAAATGCTATAGATAAAAGAATGTAGGGTCCCAAAAATAGCAATATAGGAACAAAGCCCTATCTCTTGCCAGGAACATTATTCCATAGAGATCATTTTTGGCTTGTTTGCATGTCTACATCAGAACAAGTAAAATATGGATGGAGAAATATCCAAGTATCTCTCTAACCAAACATGTTATACGTACAAATACACACCTTACTACTATTTCTATCAAAACAAGCAAACTCCCTAGTACAACTATTTTTTGGTGAATCATGGGAATCCTTCTCTGGACCAATAAGACTACTGCCTAAACATATCGGGTGCTACAAATCTGATTAACAAAATAAGTAGATACAGTGCTTACTGAAGATCCGAAAAAATCTCCTGAAGAAAATATGTCAAAACTATTCATTTGGAATTCCCAATATAGAGCATATAATGCCAGTCTTTAATTGAACAATTGTTTACTCACTGACAATGATCTGTCTGAAAAGGTACAAGTTTGTCAGAACAGAAAATGACTTGAAAGATCAGGAGTTAACAGAAGGCTCATTTCTAAATAGGGGTGACGAAAAAAAATTAGACATATGAAAAATGATATCACAACATATAGTCATGTAATAACAATTATGAAGGTATTATATGCGGACATCTCCTTGCTGAAAAAATTTAGTTTACAATAGTTATAATGGACCACCATGTAAACAATAAGTTATGTATAAGTCTTAATAACATGGAAAAGAAACATCGCATGATGCCAGCTAGTTGCCAACTTGAATAGCTAGCAAATTGCTTGAAGCAATATTTACAAATTTAACAGAAAAGTGCTACAAAGATGCGTTCCTGGCTATCAGTTTCAACTAACTGAAATAGAGTGCAACAATTGCCATACCATGTTCAAATTAAATGGTTAACACACACCAATTCATCCGTTGATTACGTCAATCTGTTCCTGGCTACTGCGGTACCACCTCTTATGGGGATCTAACAGGGTCGTTTCCATTCTTATCCTGATTTACTTGTAACAAAGACACCTAGTTTCGTTCGCAGAAAAACAAATAGCACTTACGTACTTCATTCTTCTACATGGCAGTAAAACTATATGCACCAACCAACATTGCGATAAAAATGGCTTTCAGCTGAGACAGCGCAGAAAAGCCTAAACATGACACATAGCTGACCAAAATGTGCACAGTTACGCATAAATACAAATCAAGCCCAATCTAAGGACGGGCATGGCCAACGGATGAGAGAAAAAACAACAAGTTCTAGTGGTTCAGGAATGAATCATGTGTAACATCTCTATCTCTCTGTCCACCCACCTCTAGTCTTGTTTATTTCCACCTTATTGAAAGTTGCATAATACACCTTTGCTTCTTTTATGTCTTGTGAACTAAGTTCTCTAGAATAGTATGGTTTTTTTTATCAAGAGGGAAATAATTTAATTATGAAAAGCAAAAACTTATGTAGCATCAGTTCTAGTTGATTTTAGCAATTCCTTTTACATCTGGAATAATTCATTGTTATCAATCTAATAACACAAAGCAGATATTACCTTTGCTGCATCAGACCCCAAATATATGAGAAATAATCGGATGTAGAAGTTCCTGACAATGATATTATATTTTGCATATCTAAACAAATTATTATTGTACGCGTGTCGGATACACAGTTAAATCTAAAAAAATCCAAATAACAAATGGACAATTCAAAAGACAAGTGTGGGAAACAAATGGTGGAATATAAAAATTGACCAGAATATTTCGTCTAATGTTGAACAAAAAATCCCACAGTCTGAGATACCTTACAAAAGGAAAGGAGCAATATAGCAAATTAACAACGTAACTACGACATGTTGGTACATTTCCACCTACTACAGTTACTAAGCAATTGCAAGTCCACTGTGAACTTATACAGCGTATCACTAATTAGCCGGGCCAGCACGTATATTAAATCAGTAAAAAGGAAACAAAGCCTGATGTACTGCTTGCGCCATCCACACACAGCGTAGCACTAATCAGCCGAACTAGTAGGTATATTAAATCAGTACAAAGGAGACAAAGCCTGATGTACTGCTTGCCATCCACACAATTCAGAATTAACAAAGGTGTGGTATACATGGCACACTTCCGACAAAAATAATCAAGGGCCAAGTTCATTGTGATTCTATCTTGTGCAGATGTAGACAGAGCTTTGTGCATTTGTAAGTACTCAGTATTACTACATATCCTGCTTGCACTCAGCCAATGTAGTTGAATTTGCGAGTGGGTGGAGACGTTGCCTGAACCTACAAAGATTACACGTGCACGTTACTTACTCTATATGATTGACGCTTGTGGATCCTCCAGTACCAGCAACACGTGAAGAGTGCAGGCCTCCAAGGGGAAGAGGTACGTACCGTAGCTTGAGGGTGGCCTCCCACTGTGGAACCATGGAAGTAATCCACCGAGCGCAAGAACCTGTCGATGAAGGAGTGACCAGTTGACCACGTCGTTGTGCCAAGAGGACACCTCCTGTTGCTTGCACTCATAATGGAGGAGACACTCGATGGCAAGGGGTTCGGCGGCGTCAAATGGTTGCCGTCAACGTAGCGATGAGATCAGCAGCGGCGAACGGATCCGCTGGCGCATAGTATATTTTGCAGTTGCTCAACATACGCGATGCACCAGATATTCAACATTAAACATGGTCTTGTTCCAAAAAAGAAAACTTCTGTTTAAGTATACAATCAAGTGTGCCTATGTAATCGACACAAATAAATGGCAATGTTTTTAGGAATTGCAAGGTGGCCCACGACCAGAAAGGTCCCTAAATCATATAAATAATAAATACATGGCTAAGTGGTTAATACCTTTCCTTTTTAAAAAAATATGACAATCTCCAGCAGGGCAATCACTAAAGTTTGGCAGCAAAGAAAGATTTTAGAATCCTACAGTCAGCCCCTCTTTTCATCTCTGTGAGAAGACAAAGTAAATTCGATACTTTGGAGATATTCACTCAACAAAAGAAACTATAAAATAAGATAATCTACAACATATTGAGGCAATAAAAAATATTCCTGAACTCAATAGTCTAGAAAATATGATTGAATGATTATGCCAAGAAGACAACAACAGATGCAGAAGAATTCTCACCAACAAGTAATTCAGAAAATTGACCAGCAGTTAATATAGATAAGGTCGGGAGATGAACATCTATAAAAGATCAATAGCGAATTGTAGAAATATAGAGATAGCTTCACAATCACAGTGTGTTGAACAAATATAAACAACATGCATGTTTACATGCTAGCACTAGTAGAAAACAGGGCTTTGGTCCAGGCCGGGTCAGCCCATTAGTCCCGGTTCAGTCCAGAACCGGGACCAATATGGGCATTGGTCCCGGCTCGTGAGCCCAGGGGGCCGGCCGAGCCACGCGGGCCATTGGTCCCGGTTCATCTGGACCTTTTGGTCCCGGTTGGTGGGATGAACCGGGACCAATGGGCCTCGCTCCTGGCCCACCACCATTGGTCCCGGTTGGTGGCTTGAACCGGGATCAAAGGCTCCCCTTTAGTCCTGGTTCATGTCACCAACCGGGACCAATGAGGTGCCTATATATACCCCTCGCTCGCGAGCAGAGCACGCCAGTGCTCTGTTTTTCTCTGGCCGCGGGGGAGAGGGCTTGGTGGTGCTCTAGCTCACCTCCTATGCACACAAGGTGTTCGATGGAATGCCCGAGCCACACTACTTAAGCTTTCTCCTCTCCAAGCTCGACCTCCAAGCTCCATTTTCCATAATATTTGTCTAGGTTTAGCGGTCCGTCATGCCCCGTCCCCTTCTTCACCGCCGTCGATCACCCGCGCCGAGCTCATCGCCGGCACCACCGTGGTGAGCCTCTTGTTCTTATCTTCTTTCTGAAAGGAAAACTATTCTTACTTGCATGTTTACATAGATACTTGTATTATTTTCTTACTTTTATTATTGCATCTTACATAGTGCGATGGTTTTGGTATCCGCCCCCGTCGGCCCTCGTCCTGTCTATGATTCGGATGCGGTATATATATTGTCTTTATAACTATTGGTTCATTTATTGTTTATGAAAATTATGCCGACCAACGTGACATAGATTTTATTTATGTAGGATGTATGTGAATCGGAAATGCCAACCGACCCTATTGTTGAGAGGTTAAATTTAGTTGAAGAAGAAAACAGTTTGTTGAAGGAAAAATAAAAACAAAATTGAGAAGGAGAAGATGATATTGGAGTTGCATGTTGCAGATGTCGTCGATGATCACAAGATCAAGATGGATGCAATGCGCTTGAAGATTAGAAAGATTAGAAAATATGCCATTCATACCGAGGCTTGGTATCATTATGCCATTGGATCAATTGTTACCTTGGTTGCGATTATGATCGCATTTGTTTTCGCATTGAAATGTTTTACATAGTTTCATTGTATGGTTTAATTAATTAGATGCTCTGGAGAGCTATATATTGTTAGATGAGAACTATGTATGCACTTTGGTTTTAATGTGATGATGAACTTCTATTAATTTGGACAGTTAATTATATATAATGCACGCAGATGAACCGACAATGGATGTACGGTGACAGACACACCTGCGAGTACATTAAGGGCGTGCATGAGTTTCTCGATGCCGCTGAGGCAAACAAGCAGAATGGTTTTATGTGTTGTCCATGCACTGAATATGGGAATACGAGGTCTTACTCTAACCGGAAAATCCTTCACTCCCACCTGCTTTACAAGGGTTTCATGCCACACTATAATGTTTGGACGAGGCACGGAGAAATAGGGGTTATGATGGAAGACGGCGAAGAAGAAAGTATGATGACAACTATGTGCCCCCTGAATACGGTGATGCTGCAACGGGGGGAGCTGGTGAAGATCAAGAGGAACCAGACGATGTGCCCAATGATGCTGCAACGGGTGAAGCTGCTGAAGATCAAGAGGAACCAGACGATGTGCCCGATGATGATGATCTCCGCCGGGTCATTGTCGATGCAAGGACGCAATGCCTAAGTCAAAAGGAGAAGCTGAAGTTCGATCGCATGTTAGAGGATCACAAATAGGGTTATACCCCAATTGAGAAGATGGCAACACAAAGCTCGGTACCATACTGGAATTGCTGCAGTAGAAGGCAGAGAATGCTGTGGCTGACAAAGGATTTGAGAAGCTACTGAAAATATTGAAGAAGAAGCTTCCAAAGGATAACGAATTGCCCGACAGTACATACGCAACAAAGAAGGTCGTATGCCCTCTAGGATTGGAGGTGGAGAAGATACATGCATACCTTAATGACTGCATCCTCTACCGCGGTGCATACAAGGATCTAAACGCATGCCCGGTATGCGGTGCATTGCGGTATAAGATCAGACGAGATGACCCTGGTGATGTTGACGGCGAGCCCCCCAGGAAGAGGGTTCCTGTGAAGGTGATGTGGTATGCTCCTATAATACCACGGTTGAAATGTCTATTCAGAAACGAAGAGCATGCCAAGTTGATGCGATGGCACAGTGAGAACCGAAAGAAAGATGGGAAGTTGAGAGCACCCGCTGACGGGTCGCAGTGGAGAAAAATCGAGAGAAAGTACTGGGATGAGTTTGCAAAGGACCCAAGGAATGTATGGTTTGCTTTAAGCACGGATGGCATCAATCCTTTCGGGGAGCAGAGCAGCAATCACAGCACCTGGCCCGTGACTCTATGTATGTATAACCTTCCTCCTTGGATGTGCATGAAGCAGAAGTTCATTATGATGCCAGTTCTCATCCAAGGCCCTAAGCAACCTGGAAACGACATTGATGTGTACCTAAGGCCATTAGTTGAAGAACTTTTACAGCTGTGGAATGGAAACGGTGTACGTACGTGGGATGAGCACAGACAGGAGGAATTTAACCTTAAGGCGTTGCTGTTCGTGACCATCAACGATTGGCCCGCTCTCAGTAACCTTTCAGGACAGACAAACAAAGGATACCACGCATGCACGCACTGTTTAGATGACACTGAAAGTATATACCTGGACAAATGCAGGAAGAATGTGTACCTGGGCCATCGTCGATTTCTTCCGACTAACCATCAATGTCGAAAGAAAGGCAACCATTTCAAAGGCGAGGCAGATCACCGGAAGAAGCCCGCCATGCGTACCGGTGATCAGTACTTGCTATGGTCAATGATTTACACTACGTAATATTTGGAAAGGGTCCCGGTGGAGTAGCTGTTCCAAATGACGCTGAGGGACACGCACCCATGTGGAAGAAGAAATCTATATTTTGGGACCTACCCTGCTAGAAAGACCTAGAGGTCCGCTTTTCAATCGACGTGATGCACATGACGAAGAACCTTTGCGTGAACCTGCTAGGCTTCTTGGGCGTGTATGAGAACACAAAAGATACACCTGAGGCACGGGAGGACCTGCAACATTTGCACGAAAAAGACGGCATGCCTCCGAAGCAGTATAAAGGTCCTGCCAGCTACGCTCTTACGAAAGAAGAGAAAGAAATCTTCTTTGAATGCCTGCTCAGTATGAAGGTCACGACTGGCTTCTCGTCGAATATAAAGGGAATAATAAATATGCTAGAGAAAAAGTTTCAGAACCTAAAGTCTCATGACTGCCACGTGATTATGATGCAACTACTTCCGGTTGCATTGAGGGGGCTTCTACCGGAAAACGTCCGATTAGCCATTGTGAAGCTATGTGCATTCCTCAATGCAATCTCTCAAAAGGTGATCGATGAAGAAATCGTACCAAGGCTAAGGAGTGATGTGGCGCAATGTCTTGTCAGTTTCGAGCTGGTGTTACCCCCATCCTTCTTCAATATCATGACGCACGTCCTAGTTCATCTAGTCGACGAGATTGTCATCCTGGGGCCCGTATTTCTACACAATATGTTCCCCTTGAGAGGTTCATGGGAGTCCTAAAGAAATATGTCCGTAAGCGCGCTAGGCCAGAAGGAAGCATCTCCATGGGCCATCAAACAGAGGATGTTATCGGGTTTTGTGTTGACTTCATTCCTGGCCTTAAGAAGATAGGTCTCCCTAAATCACGGTATGAGGGGAGACTGACTGGAAAAGGCACTCTTGGAAGAGACTCAATAATATGCAGGGATGGATATTCTTGGTCTCAAGCACACTACACAGTTCTACAGAACTCTATCTTGGTGACCCTGTATGTCGATGAACACAAGAACAGTCTGCGCTCCAAACACCCGGAGCAGTGCGACGACTGGATTACATGTGAACACATCAGGACTTTCAGCAGTTGGTTGGAAACACGTCTCAGAGGTGACAACACTGTTTGTGATGAGTTGTACTTGTTGTCCAGGGGACCATCTTTGACTGTATTGACTTACAAAGGATACGAGATAAATGGGAATACATTTTACACGATCGCCCAAGATCAAAAGAGCACCAACCAAAACAGCGGTGTCCGCTTTGATGCAGCAACCGCGAGCGGAAAGGACACATATTATGGTTACATAGTGGACATATGGGAACTTGACTACGGACTTGATTTTAAGGTCCCTTTGTTTAAGTGCAAATGGGTCAATCTGTCAGGCGGCGGGGTACAGGTAGACCCACTGTACGGAATGACAACACTGGATCTGAAAAATCTTGGGTACACTGACGAACCGTTCGTACTAGCCAATGATGTGGCACAGGTTATCTATGTGAAGGACATGTCTACCAAACCGAGAAAAAAAAGATAAGGAAGCGAATACATCATACGATGAGCCAAAGCGCCACATAGTTCTTTCAGGAAAACGGGACATCCTGGGAGTGGACGGCAAGACAGACATGTCTGAAGATTATGAAAAGTTTCATGAAATTCCTCCCTTCAATGTCAAGGCTGACCCAAGCATCCTGATAAACAATGAAGATTATCCATGGTTACGGCGCAATAAGCAAATGAAACAAGCGAAGAAAAAGTGAAGACTTTCTCCCGCAACTATTATGATGATATCATGCCAACTTTGTAACACACGAACATGCTACCATTGTCCGTTTTGTACATGCACATGCTATGTGGGCGAAAATTGTGATACCATGCCAACTTTCAACTTTTTCAGAGTTCATTTGAAATGCTTTCATGTCTTATGGTTCAGCCCTCGTAATACCATGACCATTAGTCCCTGGCCCATGCCAACTTTCAACTTTCAACTTTCTAAAACTAATGGCACTAAGAGAAAGTTTATAATTTTGCTCCTCGCCCCTGGCCCATGACCATTAGTCCCAGTTTGTGCCACAAACCGGGACTAAAGGGTTGGTCCTCGTTGCGGGCAGAGTTTAGTCCCACCTCGCCAACCGAAGGGGGCTCACACCGGTTTATAAGCCCTTCCCTCTCTGCCTTGTTGAGCTCCTCTCAAAGTGAAAATAGATGCCCTCATAGAGAAAAGTTTAACCTAAATTCATAGTGAATTTCTCTGAAATTCATAGACATTTACTATGAATTTAGGTTGAATTTTCTCTATAAGCGCATCTATTCTCATTTTTTAGTAAGTTAATCACAAACTTGTGATTCAAACAATTTTCAAAGAATTCGAATTTTAACTATTCAAATTTGAAAACTAATGACACTAACAGAAAGTTTATAATTTTTCTAAAACTAATGGCACTAACAGAAAGTTTATAATTTTGCTAACCTAAAAGCAAACAGAATTAAAAATTAAAGCAAAAAACAAAAGAATATAAATAATGCAAAAAACAAATCAAAAAAACAGGAAAAACTATTTTTATAGTAAAGTAAATCACAAAATAAAATGGCACTAACAGAAAGTTTATAATTTTTCTAAAACTAAAAGCAAAAAGAATAAAAAAATAAAGCAAAAAACAAAAGAAAACAAATAATGCAGAAAACAAAACAAAAAAAACTGGAAAAAAATAGCAACAATAAGTATTTTGTTGTAAGTAGAAACAAAATAAAATAAATAAAGCAACAAAGAAAACAAAAAAACAAAAAAGTGTTTTCAAATTTGAAAACTAATGGCATTAACAAAAAGTTTATAATTTTTCTAAAACTAAAAGCATAAAGAATGAAAAAATAAAGCAAAAAACAAAAGAAAATAAAATAAATAAAGCAACAAAAAAACAAAAAAAATGCCACCTACTGGGCCCCCACGGCCTTAATACGACTAGAAACCCATCAAAGGGCCAGGATTCAGTCTCGCAGGAGGTTCAGTAGGCCCACAGGCATAGCAGTGACAATTAGGCCCGTAAGCCTGCAATGGAGAGAAGCTCGAGAGGGGTGCGACAGTGGGGCTTATAAACCACTTCGCACCCCTCTCAACTAGCGAGGTGGGACTAAACTTTCGACGCCGCAGCCGCACAAGGCCTTTGGTCCCGGTTGGTGGCACCAACCGGGACTAAAGGGGGGCATTGGTCACGGTTCGTGGCACCAACCATGACCAATGCCCCCCTTTAGTCCCGGTTGGTGCTACCAACCGGGTCCAAAGGCTGCCGCTTCCCGCCCTTTGGGCTACTGAAAAGAGGCCTTTGGTCCCGGTTGGTGGCACCAACCAGGACTAAAGGGGGGCATTGGTCACGGTTGGTGCCACGAACCGTGACCAATGCTTCGTCTATATATACAACACTTGTAAAAATTTTCGTTCAGTTCTTCAATCCCGCCCTGACAATGCCGCCAGGCTGCCCCTCTGTTCGCCTCGCCGTCGCCGCCGTTGCCCCTGCCCCGCCGCCGAGCACGCCCTACCTCGCCGTCGTCGCCGGCCGCCCGTCCGCCGCCCCCGAGCACCCCCTGCGCCCTCGAGGCCCGTTCGCCGCCCCCGAGCGCGCCCCGCCGTCGCCCTCGCCGACCCCGAGCCCGTCCTCGTCGCCGTCGCCCCCGACGCCGGCCGCCCGCGTCTCCTCCCCGATCCCTCCGGGAGAGGTAGCTACCGCCCCATCCCCCCCCCCCTCCTTCCTTCCCTGCTCCTTAATTTGCAAAATATTGATATGATGTAGATTTATGTATGTATGTATGAGTTGGGGAGAAAGTTTATAATTTTTGTTCATATATACTGTAGATGTATGTATGATGAATTTTGATATTTTTTGTTCATATATAATGTAGATGTCTATGTATGTATGTAATGATATTGATGGATGTATGTATATAGAACATTCATAGAAAATATGACGAATCCGATATGACCAATGTCCCCCTCCGGTTCACTCGGGAACACTAACTCTCTCGGAGAAAAAAATGTTATCGGGGATAAAAACGTTATCGGGGTCGAGGGTTGTTGAACATGAGAGGAAGAAGAGGATAAAAAAGAAGAGGACGCTCCTCTATTCTTTCTTCTCCTCTTTTTTTCTTCTTCTTCCTCTTTTTTTATCGGGAACGAGGGTCGTCGAGGGTCGCCGAGCGGTAGAGGAAGAAGAGGATAAAAAAGAAGAGGAAGAAAAAAAAGAGAGGGGTCGACGGTCGCCTAGGGGTCGAGGGTCGAGAGGGGGTCTAGGGTCGCCGAGAGGGGAGAGGAAGACGAGGAGAAATAAATAAGAAGAAGAAAAAAGAAGAAAAAGAAGAGGAGAAGAAGAAAGGAATAGAGGATATTCTATTTTCTCTTTTCTCCTCTATTCCTTTCTTCTTCTCCTCTTTTTTTCTTTTTTTTCTTCGACACGTGGGGGGGGGGGCGAGAACGTCAGACATTCATGAGAGAGGCGAGGAAGAAGGGGAAGAAGAGGGAGAAGAAGAGGAGAGGAAGAAGAGGAAATCTTCTCCTCTATTCTTTCTTCTCTTCTTTTTTCTTCTTCTTCCTATATGTATTAGTTTTTTTATTTAGGTTGTTAATTAGTAGATATTAATTTTGTTCATATATGTATGGATGCATGTGATATGTATGTATGTATGTATGTATGTATGTATGTATGTATCGGGTATGTCATTGTCGATATACCCCCTAACCGATAACTTCGACATGAGGGGGTCGAGAGGGGGTCTAGGGTCGCCGAGGGGTCGAGGGTCGTCGAACATGAGAGGAAGAAGAGGCTAAAAAAGAAGAGGAAGAAGAAAAAAAAAGAGGAGGAACTCCTCTATTCTTTCTTCTCCTCTTTTTTTCTTCTTCTTCCTCTTTATTTTATCGGGAACAAGGGTCGTAGAGGGTCGCCGAGCGGTAGAGGAGAAACCCTAAATAGAAAGTATCGTTGGTGTGAGATACATGTACCGTCGGTGTCGGACACTACATCCACGTCCCACAAGTGGCGCGGGCTTCGACGCCCACGTCACTTGTGGGACGTGGATGTAGTGCCCGACACCGACGGCCACATGTATCTCACACCCACGATACTTGCTATTTAGAGTTTCCTCTACCGTTCGGCGACCCTGACCCTCGACGACCCTCATTTCCGATAAAATAAAGAGGAAGAAGAAGAAGAAAAAAAGAGAAGAAGAGAAGAAGAAGAAAAAAGAGAGGAGAAGAAAGATACTTGCTATTTAGGGTTTCCTCTACCACTCGGTGACCCTCGACGACACTCGTTCTCCTCTATTCTTTCTTCTCCTCTTTTTTCTTCTTCTTCCTCTTCTCTTTTTATCCTTGAAGCGTTGTCGAGGCCACCCCAAACCCTAGAGAAGCAGCGTCGAGGCCACCCCAAACCCTAGAGAAGCACCGTCGAGGCCATTAATTAATATTAGTTCTATGTTTGCCACTAATATATCCATCTGTCATGTTTGAATAATAATTGCCACGTTGTCATTATTTGTAGAAACTGTAGACACCGCCCGAGACGAAGTACAAGAAGAGTTGTTGGGGGACATAATTGCACGAGGAAGTGATGCCGTCGTCTCGTTGTTTCTCAACGACACCGATGGTCTGGAAGCAGCTGGCTATGATTATGATGGCTCCGGTGACCTAATGCCGGTGCAAGAAGGGGACCGTGAGGACGGCTCCGGTGACCCAATGCCGGTGCAAGAAGGAGACCGTGATGACGTCTCTGGTGACCAAACCAAGTCCGGCAAGGTATATATATATTAGTTAAGCTTCTGCTGACTAGCTAATTGATGCATTCATTGCTTTGGTATGTACACATATTAATTAAGTCTTTGTTCTTTTTTATAGCCCTGCGGATCGAGCACAACTTCGGTAAAGAGACGAGGCCCGAAGAAAAAGTTGAGCTCGGATGAAAAGTTTGAGATCATAGCAATCGCGCCCGACGGCCAACCGATTGAACCCCTCCGGACAAAGAGTGCATTTGTTGCTCAGTGCGGGGTTTTGGTTAGGGACAAGATCCCGATCAGCATCCAGCAATGGTTAAAGCCGGCTACAGAAGACCCTGAGGTGTCTTATGTCAATGATATGCAAAAAAATGATCTTTGGACTGAGTTGAAGTCAAATTTCACCCTACCGCCAGAGGATGATCCAGAGAAGCCAGTTAAAGAGCAATTAATCAAGTCTTTTGCTCTTAAGAGGATGGCAGAACTATTCAGGAGGTGAAAGAAAGAGCTGAATAAGTTTGTCGAAAATAAAGAGACACCAGAATTCAAGGGCAGATATGAGAAGATCAGAGATCACTGGCCCGCATTTGTGCCCCACAAGACATCGGAAAAGAGTAAGAAGATGTCGGCGACAAACAAGCAAAATGCTACGAAGAAGAAGCATCACCATCGCACGGGGTCAGGTGGCTACCTCATAGCCCGGCCTAAGTGGGCCAAGACTGAGAATGATCTGGTTGATAAAGGGATCGAACCAGAGACAATTAACTGGCCAGACCGTTGCCGGACTTGGTTCTTCGGGGCTGGCGGAACCTTGGACCCTGTAACAGAGAAGTGCATTTGGACGAACGACCAAATGGACATACCAGTCAGGAAGCTTCAGCAGTATATCGACGTAGCGCAGCATGGGACGTTCTTTCCAAATAGAGAGAACGATGAGCTCACAATGGCCCTCGGGAATCCTGAGCACCCTGGACGGACACGAGGCACGCCAGGCTCCATTCCGTGGAAGGTTGGGTTTCCGGATGCAGGCGGTTACAAATCCCAGGAGAGGAGGAAAAAATTGCAGCAGACCCAAATGCAGGCGCTGCAAGCAAGGGTACAAGCGATAGTGGAACGAGAAGCAAATCGCAGCAAACGTACTGCCGAAGCTTCCCCCGAAGCTACCCCGCCATCTCAGCGGAGAAGCAGCGTGGCTTCCACCGAGCTGCTTCAGCCGGAGCATGCCTTGACAGCTCCTGCCAGCTATCCCGTGGATGCTATCACGGAGTCTCAAAATTGCCACCTTATGACGCAATGGATGAATTTGAAGGTCAAGGCGGCTGTTGGCTCTGTTTATCCTACTGAACCCGGCGCAACTTTTCACTGCCGACCAATTCCAGAAGGATATGCTAGGGTGATGGTGGATGAAATAATGGAGGGATTTGAGGACCTCCAGCTTGACCACCCTACCGGTGAAGGGGAGACTAGGCTGGGGTCTGCTCTGAAGACTCCATGCCTATGGCGGAAGGAGCTCATCAACCTTCCGAACTGGACGCCTCCTCCTCCGGCAAGTCAGGGCACTCCGCCTCCTCCACCGCCTCCTCCTTCGGCGAGTCAGGGCACCTTGCCTCCTCCACCACCTCCTCCTCCAGCGATTGACGATCAGGGCACTCGACCGGCTCCTTCTCCGGCGCGTGGCGGCACTCCGCCTCCTTCTCCGCCTGCGCCGACGTGCCCGAGCAGCCAGCCTCCTCCTTCTCCGCCTCGTCAGCAAGGGCGGAAGAGACCTGCCGCCGCTCCGGCTGCTCCGGCGCGTCGTAGTCCTTGTCCTCCGCCTGGTAAGCAAGTAAAGAAGACAACCACTCCGTCTGCTCTGCCGGCGTCTAGCAGTACAGCCAGAGGCGGGAGGATATACAGATTCGGTCCTTCTCTGAAGACTCCAGAGAAGTTACCATACGAGAGGACCCCGGAGGAGAACGCCGAGATCGCGCGAGAAGAAGTGAGGAACTTCTTTGAAGGGGTGAAAGCAAAGAAACATCGACCTCCAGAGGAGAAGGTAGATCCGGTGAAAGTGAAGCGTACTCTGGCTGCCCTGACAAAACCACCCAAGTCTCCGCCGAAAGGAAACTATGAGCACATTATTGGAAAGGAATTTGCCGAAGCAGAGCGGTCGGGAAGTACTGTCAGTGATCAAAGGCTGAAAGAATGACGAGCTAGGAAACAAATTGCCCAGCTCGGCGAACAAGTGAAGCAATCATGCCCCCCGCTCAAAGTGCCTAGCGACAACGTCGCTAATGATCCGAGGATGGTGCCTGGTTATAGCAATCTTGGCGATTACCTGCCCGACGATGTACATTATGAACCCATGGAGGTGCAAAGACAAAGATACGAGTACATGAAGCCTCTCGTCAAAGATGAAGGATCTCTATCAACGATGATGCGAAGATTGCATGATTGGTACTTGAAAATCTGCAGAGACTCTGGGGGAGGAGTACTTTGTATGTGAAAGTTAAAAAGGAGCATGACCTCGTTGGAATTGAACTGTTGCCTGTTCCATTTGAGGAGTTCGTTCAGTTTTTCAATCAATTGGCCCTCGATAAAACAACGGTCACCTGCTACTGTCTGTAACTAGTACTACTTCTGTCATTAAGTCTCTCTATATAGCTCAACTCTTTCATTGCATGTATTTATAATCATCCTCACTATATTATGCAGATTGAAGATCACCGAATTGAAGAAAAGACAAGTCGGTGATATTGGGTTCATTAACACATATCTCATAGATGCAACTCAGGTTAAATTTCATGCCGCGGATACCGAGGCCAACTTGCTACAATCGTTGGTAATAAATGAAAACAAAGATATACTCCCTCCGTTCCTTAATATAGGGTGTATAGTTTTTGGCACGGAAATTAAAGAACGCATGTGGAGGAAAAAATTCACAAGTTTTGGGCGAGATTACACCTGACTAATTGACATGAGAAGATAGAGGAGCTTGCCTAACATAAGGAAATGTAATCAAATCCCTAAAAACATTATCCAGATGAGTGGTGCAACGCAATACACCTTATATTTCGGATTTTTTCTCAAAAACCTATACACCTTATATCAAGGAACGGAGGGAGTAATACTCTTTCCTTACAACTTCAAGTGAGTGTTACTGTCTTGTGCGTATTCGGTTTCCCTTATATATTAGTCAAGGTTATAGTAATGTAATCGATGAGTTATGCATGTGTGTGCAGTTACCACTATATTCTCCTAGAGATTAAGCTTGAGCAGGGACTAGTAACTGTCTTAGACTCAAGACGAAAAGATCCCTAGGACTATGCGGACATGACTCAAATGCTCGAGAAGTAAGTTAAATCAATCATTATCCACCATATCAGCAACTTTGTTCATTTCCTGATATATCAAGTAATTGTTTTCTTTGTCTGGTAGGGTTTGGAAAAAATTCTCCAAAAAACCTCCAGGACTCCCGAAGAAGCTGCAATTTAGACACCCAAAAGTAAGTACTATAGTAGCATGTTCCGCGCATCTCCTATTGATTTGGCATTCTTGCTTATCAGTTTGATTGACCTCTATTTCTTGTAAAGTGGTTGTGGCAGGAACAAGGAAATGATTTCTGTGGATACTACGTTTGCGAGTCCATCTGCCACACGACCTGTGAGCGGGGCTACACTGACGAACAATATGAAGTACGTAAATAACAACATTCACAATTTTATTTTATAACCATCATTTCTATTGAGTTTTATTCATTCATATATATATGTATTGACCCCCTTCTTCAAATTAGATGTTTCGGAAGCGGGATGAACTCCTAGCACCAGCTCGCATGCGAGCAATTCAAAAGGAATTGGCGGCATTCTTTCTTGACCACGTGATCGCTGAAGACGGAGAATACTATGTGGACCATGAGTTCGTATGATTATATTTGTAAGAGATAATTATTGTATATATGTAGCCGGTAGTGTCGGATAGATATACGAGAACTTGTTGTTCGACCAATCTCTCAGAGAATGAGAGGTGGTCGATATCACTTCTCTCTGTATGCATATATGTTCATGACGATCTTCTGTTTCCTTCGTTTGCTTACTAACTATCTAGCGTGTCTAGTCCTCTCTATACGTATGTATAGTACATAGCGTCAACCAAGCACGGACATAAGAGAGGACACTTCTCTCTATTAATTATAGCTAGCTAACACAATATATAAAACATCTAAATTAACCCCCCCAAAACCCCCAAACGCCCCCCCCCCTTTCAAAAAAAAAAAAAACCAAGCCACAGAAATGCTGACGCGTGGATGCCTATTGGTCCCGGTTTGGTGCCACCAACCGGGATCAAAGGGTCTCCTGCCTGGGCTCCGCGCACAGGCCACGTGGAGGCCCATCAGTCCCGGTTCTGGATTGAACCGGGACTAAAGGGACAGGGCATTAGTACTTTAGTCCCGGTTCAGGAACCGGGACAAAAGGCCCTTACTAATCGGGACAACAGGCCCTTTTTCTACTAGTGTAGTGGCTATCCAATCAACTATCTTCTGTGTGCGCATGTGTTGCTAGTCAATCAGTCAATACACTTATTCGAGCTATGCTGCTACCCAAGTTTGATCTCTCTCAAGGGAAGCCAGCTTTGCTGTGCTTGCAATTTGCCGTCAGCCAAAGACACGTGACAGCTGAAATACTGGTTTCAGGAATATACATATGCTAGTGGTTTATATATCTCGATCAAAGATCATCTGAGTGTTTGACAATTTAACATGACCCTTATGTAAGAGGGACACATGATCCACCTATTACTTCATACACCCTCCGTTCGAAATTACTCGTCGTGGTTTTAGTTCAAATTTGAATTAAAACCACGACGAGTAATTTAAAACAGAGGGAGTACATGATACATGTTAAATCTCTTCATAACATGTAGGCATTTCAGGTACGAAAGCGCTTTGCACACCATGGGCTCCAGGATGATTTCGCTCGATGGGATTTGGAGCCACACAGATTTAAAAAAATAAAGTTAATCCCATGATCTACCTGACTTGTCATCTATGGATCGTGCGTCGATACTCGTGTGCATAGCAGTGCTCTTCCAGGTAAGACGAACATGTTTTAGAACATCCTGTGTGGAAACTAAAATAAACAAATAAATAAAGAGCATCAATTGTCTAACAGTCCTTATCACTGTTATGACTATAATAAGGATTGTTTTTCCAATTCACACATGAAAATACATCGATCCAGCGATTCTCAATGTCGATTGTTTACCATGGTTTTAATCAACCTGTCATCAAACCCACTGCATATATTTGTGTCAGATAACAATATGCTAATGAACATTTATTCTCCACTTGATTTAAACAATCATTTATTCTTCATTAAAATTGCAATATGCACCTTTTTTTACAATCAATACCATATATATTATAGTAGCAAATAGTACATGGTATAGATACATGAGCTGAATAAATCTAGACGTGATCACCAGGGCAAAGAATTTGTCAAGAAAAGAAGAGACGCACAATCTACCAAAAATTCTATAACGTCAGAGCAATATGCACTACACACACGGGCATAATACAATGAAAACGCAGGAGAGGACAGAAATTGACGTACCTGTGGTGGTGTCCTCGATGGAGCAAAGGGATTCTTGAATTCTGGGATGTTGGCTTTCCACGCATCCACGTACATCTGCTACGCCTCATGCAGGCGCCACTGCATTCCCTTGGAACTCATCGGCGTGGTGCGCGCGGTGATGGCGGGGTTCCGCGGCGGCAGAACCTGACGATGTCCAAGCGGGGCGGCGAGCCCTCGGCGCGGGCGTGGAGGAGCGCTGACGGATTCGTCCTCCGGAACGAGGGACCTCTGACCAGCAGACGACGGCGGCGGCGGGGGTTGTGTCGTGTGGCTCGATTGGATCTCACGCATGAGAGAGAGAGAGGGAAAAGGAAAGGGAGATACGGGATGCAGGCGCGGGCCTGCTTTGGTTTCAATGTGTGTTTTGTTTCGGGTTTTTTTACCGGTTTTTCTGCTGTGTGATGTGGGACAGAAAAATCGTTGGAATAGGTCCGGTCGGCGGGAGGGAGGGTAACAAACGAACGAACGATGTACAAACTGGTTCATTATTGGAAAGTAGAGATTTTCTAATTAATATGATTGAGTGATTTAAGGTAAGGTTAATTAATTTAGATTTGATCTTTAAAGATTGTTCATGATTGATTCTACATTACATTGCTATATAACTTGCGCCAGTATGGAAAGTTCTAATCTGTTCAGATGTCTTTCGTTGTGTGAGAGGGTGACACCAAAATAAACCGATGAAGTGGGGGGAGGGGACAAAAAAAAATATACGAAAAAAAACTAGCGAAGGTGGGAGGAGGTACCAAAAAAACCATGAAAGATGGGACGAAAAAAACCTCGAAGCAAGACTACCAACTGCTTTATTAAAAGTAAAGATTCGCAAGATGCAGCACACACCTCGAACTTGACAGTTCTCCGTAGCTCCGTTGCGACGATATCTATTATATCCACAATAATTTAAAACAAGATGGCGCAGAAAAAGGGTTCACTTGACATAGCCCGTTAATTTATTTTGCTTTAGAAAAAAACAATAACATCATCGTTGACAATAATTGACACTTCCTTTCTGCATGAAATTGTTCACCCAAACTCGCAAGATAGGGGTACCACTCTTTGCACATAGCTTGCTGCAGGAAAGAGCTGGCGGAGGTTATCATTAAAGATTAAAAAAATCATAAGAAATAGTCACAATATGTTTTCTTATAATTTGGCTTTGTTTGTTTTGCAATAATCTCATATCGAACAATCTCAAAGAAGTATGATCCTATTAGGCACTAGGGCTTGGCCTTGGGGTGAAGGCAATGTCCAGTTTTCTGATGAGAGGGGGAGGGGGCAGGGGGTAGGAGGGTGGTGGTATTGTTCGCTAGGGGAGGAGGGGGAGATAGTTTTTTTTTTGAACGAAGGCTCGCGAAGAGCCCGGCTTTGAATTAACAAAGCCATCAATCGATTAGGATTACAAACTCTGGAGTACAACCTCGACATAAACCATAAACTAAAAAGAAAACACGGCAAGATACAATTGTGCCGGGGAAGCTCACATGCCAGACATACAACAAACTGGAAAAAAGGTCAACATGAAGCACCTAGCTCGAAGATGACAAGGCCTCTTGCACGCACGAAGCCTGGGAGAAGGGAGATGCCGGCGAAGGAGAGGAAGATCAGATGACCGAGAGAGGCAACCGTCGCCACAACACCTGGGACCCAGACGGGAAACACGACTATCCAGATCCATCATCGAAGAAGGCCCCTGCCTCCTCGCCTGGCTCGAAAGGCGCCGAACCGTCGACGAATGGACACGCTCAGCCTAGAACCTGGATGAGTGTCACCGATGGCATCCACATTGTTGGGACCAGGCAGACCCGGTCTGCCGTCGACTTCTCACCTAAGAGCAGAACATCACCAAAAACCAAGGACCCAGGCATTCAAGAGGAGAGCTGCCCGAATGCATTAACGAGTAGCAGCCAGGGCCAAGATCAAAATGGGGAGCTTCTGCACAACCGGCTCGCTGGAGTGGCACTGCTGGGGGGAATCCCTATTCCCTCCTCTCCAGTAGCGACGGGCACTGGAGTAGGATCACACATGGCCTGAACCAGGGTGAACACCACCACCGCTGGAGTTTATGCTGCTGCCGCCGACACCCACCGCACACATCACAGCGAAGTCCAAATTCCCACCTTGCTCAAAGCAGCGCCTTCAAGACGGATACGGCGCCAAGGGCGTCGCCGCTGCCCAACCGCGTTGGGATTTTCAGCCGGGAGGACAAGGGGGAGGGGCGGGGAAGGTATACCTGACAGATGCCTCCAAGAAGGTGCGCGGCGCCCACGGGCGTCGCCGTCGTCACAGCCAGCAGGGCTGGCTAGGGATTTCTCCTTGCAATATTCCCGTCACCACGCCCACCCGTCGGAGAACCGGCCTCCAGGACGGAGCTGGTCATATCTGGGGGAAGGACTTGCAGAATCCGCAGCAGAGGATTGAAGGCGGCTAGATCTGGAGCCACGAAGCTGAAGCCGCCGCCGCCATGCCCTGGCTCGGATCCACCGGGTACCTCGCCGTCCACACGGCCGAGGGGCACCGGCCCGCACCTGCGCCACCATGCACCGAAGATCCGGTGGCGCCAATCTAGCCCGCCGCCCCGGGTCCTGAGACCCCCCGCGAGGGATGCGGGGCAGCAGGAGAGGCCCTGCCGCTACCTTCATCAGCAGCACCCCGGGCGAAGCTGGTGGCGCCCGAGAGGGCGACGCGAGTGAGAAGGGGGGGGGGGGGCGTCAGGCACAGTGGAGGGGGAGATAGTTGGGAATGGATAAATCAGAACAACGACACTCGAAGCGAGGAGGATGAATCGTTTGTGGCATGCATCAATATGTTAATCTCCTGCAAGCATCTGGTCAAATAATATTCTCGGGTTGCTTTATGTTGAATATATATAAGTCAGCGTGGTTCATTGGTCGGACATGGACACTTCGGAAGGCACGAACTCCACTGATCGGCGTGATGATTTATTTTATTTCTTTCCAGAAAAAAACATTTCGCCAGATTATGCCTTTTAGTATTTCGTACATTTTGTTGTGTGATAGATATTTTTTGAGGAAACTATATTTTTCGTCCCTTAATTATTGGCAGAGTCTAGATTTGGTCCCTCAACTACTGAAAACAAAACAATTTGCACCGTCAACAACTGAAATCAGACTAGATTCGTCCTTGGTCCCTATTTTGACCGGTTTTGGTGTTGTCTCACTCCGGTTTTGACCGTGTCGATGCAACTTTGTGTAATATTTGAAAATTCCGGTACCTTTTTCAAAATTTTGAACTCTTTTAAATTCCGCATACTTTCTTCAAATTTGCATACTTTTTTTCCAAGTTCACGTACTATTTTCAAATCCGCATAGTTTTTCAAAGACATAGTTTTTTCAAATGCATGTATTTTTCAAATTCACATACTTTTTTCAAATTAGTATACACTTTTTTTGGAAAATTCATGATTTTTTTTTAAAAAATACGTGAATTTAAAATGAATTGAGCGGATTTGAATAGAGTATGTGAATTAAAATATCATGGATTTGAAAAATTCACACGAATTTTAGTCAGCATCGATAAAAACCGAGGTGAGTCAGGACCAAAACTAGTCAAAACCGGGACCAGGGATGTACCTTGTCCGATTTTAGTAGTTCGGGGTGCAAGTTGTCCGGTTTCGAAGTTGAGGAATCAAATCTAAACTCCGTCAAAAGTTGAGAGATGGAAAATATACCTTTATCTTGTTTTTAACCGTGTGCAATGACTGATTCAACATTAGTGTGCCAACGATAAGGGGTGCATAACCACTGTGGCAGCATGAGAAGGCACTAACGACGAGCCCGTGAGCAGTAAGAGCAACTCTAGCAAACCCCGCATTCGGTCGGTCCGCAAAACGCGTTTGCGGTTCGTGGAAAACGGCCTTTGCGGTCTGGCTCAGACGGCCGCAGATGCAAACCCCCAAACGGATCCGTATAAAAGGATATTCGTGGAATAACTTTTTTTACAGGTTGGCTTTTGCGGGGTCTGCTCGGACACCGCCGTGTCGAACCGCAAATAGAAAACACCCAATTCTAGCATTTGACATAGGTTTCCACAAATAAGATCAAATTTAAAATGACATAACACACTTTACACGCAAATAAAAGTCGACAAACGCAAAAGAGGGCCTTGCAAAAGTGACGCCCATGTCCGGCATCATCTTGGTCGATCTTCACTCCACGCCATCGAGTCCATCTTGAGGTTCATCGCCACCACCGAATCCACCTTCGGCGCTTGTTCCAACTCCCGCACTGAAATCATCGACGTTGACACCATATGGAGCAGAGAAAACATCTCCGGAACTGTAACACACACCGGCTGATACGTCTCCAACGTATCTATAATTTTTGATTGCTCCATGCTATATTATCTACTGTTTTGGACTATATTGGGCTATATTTTCCACTTTTATATTATTTTTCGGACTAACCTATTAACCGGAGGCCCAGCCCAGAATTGCTGTTTTTTTGCCTATGTCAGTGTTTCGAAGAAACGGAATATCAAACGGAGTCCAAACGGAATAAACCTTTCTGGAACGTGATTTTTTTCCCGAATATGACCCAGGAGACTTGGACCCTACGCTAAGGAAGCTTCGAGGTGGGCACGAGGTAGGGAGGAGCGCCCTATACCCCCAGGTGCGCCCCCCACCCTCGTGGGCCCACCAAAGCTCCACCGACGTACTTCTTCCTCCTATATATACCTACATACCCCCAAACAAACAGAGACGGAGCCAAAAACCTAATTCCACTGCTGCAACTTTCTGTATCCACGAGATCCCATCTTGGGGCCTGTTCCGGAGCTCCGCCGGAGAGGGTCGTCATCACGGAGGGCTTCTACATCATCATAGCCTCTCCGATGAAGTGTGAGTAGTTTACCTCAGACCTTCGGGTCCATAGTTATTAGCTAGATGGCTTCTTCCCTCTTTTTGGATCTCAATACAAAGTTCTCCCCCTCTCTCGTGGAGATCTATTCGATGTAATCTTCTTCTTTTTGCGGTGTGTTTGTTAAGACCGATGAAGTGTGGGTTTATGATCAAGTCTATCTATGAATAATATTTGAATCTTCTCTGAATTATTTTATTTATGATTGGTTATCTTTGCAAGTCTCTTCGAATTATCGGTTTGGTACCAACTTGATTGGTAGTTCTTGCCTTGGGATAAGTGCTTAGCTTTGGGTTCGATCTTGCGGTGTCCTTTCCCAGTGACAGAAGGGGCAGCAAGGCACATATTGTATCGTTCCCATCGAGGATAACAAGAAGGGTTTATTTCATATTGCATGAATTTATCTCTCTACATCATGTCATCTTGCATAAAGCGTTACTCTGTTTCTAACTTAATACTCTAGATGCATGCTGGATAGCGGTCGATGAGTGGAGTAATAGTAGTAGATGCAGAATTGTTTCGGTCTACTTATCACGGACGTGATGCCTATATACATGATCATGCCTAGATATTCTCATAACTATGCTCAATTCTGTCAATTGCTCAACAGTAATTTGTTCACGCACCATAGAATACTTATGCTCTTGAGAGAAGCCACTAGTGAAACCTATGGCCCCTGGGTCTATTCTCATCATATCAATCTCTATCACTTTAATCTTTCTTTGCTTTTTTACTTTGCCTTTTACTTTTCACTTTGCATCTCTATGCCAAAAATACCAAAAAATATTATATCTATCAGATCTCACTCTCGTAAGTGATCGTGAAGGGATTGACAACCCCTAATCACGTTGGTTGCGAGTAGCTATCATTATGTGCAGGTGCGAGCGACTTGAGCGTGGCCTCCTACTGGATTGATACCTTGGTTCTCAAAAACTGAGAGAAATACTTACGCTACTCTGCTGCATCATCCTTTCCTCTTCGGGGAAATCCAACGCAAGCTCAAGAGGTAGCAAGAAGAATTTCTGGCGCCGTTGCCAGGGAGTCTACGCAAAAAGTCAACATACCAAGTACCCATAACAATCCCTATCTCTCGCATTACATTATTTACCATTTGCCTCTCGTTTTCCTCTCCCCCACTTCACCCTTCCCGTTTTATTCGCCCCCCCCCTCTCTCTCTATCCTCCCTCTCTATTTACCTCTTTTTGCCCACTTGCTTTTTGTTTGCTAGTGTGTTATTTTGCTTGCTTGTCTTTATGTCTGAAATTAGGGAAGTTATCGCCGATATGAGCGATAACAATATCATGGAAAATTCTGATGCTCCTGCTTAAGAACCCCCTACCTACCATACAAAAAGATTTCGAATCGGTAGTGGTAATATTATTGGAAAAGGAGTTATTCAAGATTTCTTTACTTGTGCCGGTGCTTTGCCCTCTATGGGCGGTTCTATTCTCCATAGAACTATCCCCCAAACATCCAGGAGCACCACGAAAACCTAATTCCACTGCTGCAACCTTATGTACCCAGGAGATCCCATCTTGGGGCCTTTTCCGGAGCTCCGCCGGAGGGGGCATTGATCACGGAGGGCCTCTACATCAACTCCATGGCCTCTCCGATAATGTGTGAGCAGTTTACTTCAGACCTTCAGGTCCATAGCTAGTATCTAGATGGCTTCTTCTCTCTCTTTGGATCTCAATACAAAGTTCTCCTCGATTCTCTTGGAGATCTATTCGATGTAATCTTGTTTTGCGGTGTGTTTGTCGAGATCTGATGAATTGTGGGTTTATGATCAAGTTTATCTATGAACAATATTTGTATCTTTTCTGAATTCTTTTATGTATGATTGGCTTATCTTTGAAAGTCTTTTTGAATTATCAGTTTGTTTTGGCCTACTAGATTGATCTTTCTTGCAATGGCAGAAGTGCTTAGCTTTTGGTTCAATCCTGCGGTGCTCGATCCAAGTGACAGCAAGGGAAACGACATGTATTGTATTATTTCCATCGAGGATAAAAAGATGGGGTTTATATCATATTGCATGAGTTCGCTAGTAGAAAAATGGTCAAATGTGAAGAACAGTAGTGCCGGTTTTATTTTGAGCCGGCACTAATGTGTCCATTAGTGCCGGTTCCAACGGCTAGGAGGGTGGACATCATTAGTACCGGTTCATGGGCACCCTTTAGTACCGTTTCATGCCACGAACCGGTACTAATGAGGCTGTGTCAGGCTGGGGTTAGGTTGGGGCCCCCACGAACACCTTTAGTACCGGTTCATGGCATGAACCGGTACTAGTGTTTCTTAGTAAGCCGATTTTAAGTCCCACCTCGCCAAGAGAGAGCCAGTAGGAGCGGTTTATAAGCCGTGAGTGCAGAGACGATGAAGGAGAGGCGCAATGCTCACCTACACATTGCTTAGCTTCAAGCCTTTCGGAATAGCATAGATTGCACGGAGCTATGTGCAGTGCAGTCTACACTATTTCGAGAAAGGCTTGAAGCTAATTAACCAGCATTGCACCTCTTTTTTATTTTTAATAACGTATTTGAAATCCCGACTTCTTGTGTTCAGTATGCAGCATTCAAAGCGACGTCATCAATTCCCAACACGTTCTGACATCATTTGCTATTTTTCAATCATTTACCGATTTGTTTAGAGAGCTAAATGACCGTGAAATTGAAAATCACTACAAAATGAACTCTGAAAAGGTTTAAACTTGGCATGGTATCATCATTTCACCAGCATAGCATGTGTGAAAGAGTAGAGAGGGTCACGGAAAAAATTGGATGCACCATGTGTACAAACTGGACAATCTCTTTCGGAGTATCAAGGTTTCGGACGAGAACTCATCTGTTACATGGGCACTTCAATGTTTTTTTAAACATATTTGAACTCTAGAATTTTTGCATTCAGTATGCAGCATTCAAAGTGATGCCATCAATTTCCAACACGTTCTGACATCATTTGCTGTTTGTCAGTCATTTACCGATTTGTTTAGAGAGCTAAATGACCGTGAAATTGAAAATCACTACAAAATAAACTCTGAAAATGTTGAAACTTGGCATGGTATCATCATTTCACCCGCATAGCATGTGCGAAAGAGTAGAGAGGCTCACAGCAAAAAACTGGACGCAGTTCGTGTACAAACTGGACAATCTCTTTCGGAGTATCATGGTTTCGGACGAGAACTCATCTGTTACATGGGCACTTCAATGTTTTTTAAACTTATTTGAACTCCAGACTTTTTTTGCGTCAAGTATGCAGCATTCAAAGAGATGTCATCAATTTCCAACACGTTCTGACATCATTTGCTATTTTTCACTCATTTACCGATTTGTTTAGAGAGCTAAATGAACGTGAAATTGAAAATCACTACAAAACGAACTCTAAAAATGTTGAAACTTGGCAGGGTATCATCATTTCACCAACATAGCATATGTGAAAGAGTAGAGAGGGTCACGGCAAAAATTGGACGCACTTCATGTACAAACTGGACAATCTCTTTCGGAGTATCAGGGTTTCAGACGAGAACTCATCTATTACACGGGCACTTCAATGTTTTTTAAACTTATTTGAACTCCTAACATTTTTTGCATTCAGTATGCAGCATTCAAAGCGATGTTATCAATTTCCAACATGTTCTGACATCATTTGCTGTTTGTCAGTCATTTACCGATTTGTTTAGAGAGCTAAAGGACCGTGAAATTGAAAATCACTACAAAATGAACTCTAAAAATGTTGAAACTTGGTATGGTATCATCATTTCACCCCGCATAGCATGTGCGAAAGAGTAGAGAGGGTCACGGAAAAAACTAGATGCACTTCGTGTACAAACTGGACAAACTCTTTCGGAGTATCAGGGTTTCGGACGAGAACTCATCTGTTACACGGGCACTTCAATGTTTTTTAGACTTATTTGAACTCTAGACTTTTTTTGCGTTCAGTATGCAGCATTCAAAGCGTTGTCATCAATTTCCAACATGTTCTGACATCATTTGCTATTTTTCAGTCATTTACCATTTTGTTTAGAGAGCTAAATGAATGTGAAATTGAAAATCACTACAAAATGAACTCTAATAATGTTGAAACATGGCATGGTATCAACATTTCACCCACATAGCATGTGCGAAAGAGTAAAGAGCTAAATACATGTGCGCCATTAGTGTCCTCATTACTAATGGCGCACCAGACATACGGTGCGCCATTACTAGCAAATTTTATTTTTTTATTTTTCCAAAACAATTAATGGCGCACCAGGGCACAGTGCGCCATTACTAGTTTAACTAGTAATGGCGCACCACACGCTCCGTGCGCCACTACTAATTTTTTTTTACTTTTTTTTCAAAACTAGTAATGGCGCATCTTTGTGAAGTGCGCCATTACTAGTTCAAACTAGTAATGGCGCACCACAACCACGGTGCGCCACTACTAACAATTTTTTTTTTGCAAAACTAGTAATGGCGCAACACTAGGTGATGCGCCATTAGTAACCAGGGTTACTAATGGCACATTTTTAGGTGGTGCGCCATTAGTAATCTGAGACCAGCTAGATATTTTGTACAGCCACCTACCACACTCTATTTTCCCACTTCATTCTCTCCACCTCCTCCTCCAAGCTTGTCTCGGCAGCCTCCTCCTCCTCACCTCATTTTCACCATAGATTCACCCAAATTAAGTGGTTAAATTACCTTATTTGATAGGTAAGTAAGGGGAAAGCGTTTTTATGTCGTAGATCTACTTTTTTCTCCCTCCAACGACGTGCACATGCACTTTTTATGGCCTAGCTAGATCTACATATGTTTGTGGTATTGCATATGTTTGTGGTGTTGCATATATGTTCGTGTTTGCAGGTCCCGGTATTTGAAATGCGGTAGTTGCCAATATTTTGCTGGAATGTTGATTCATTTCCGTTTCGGCAAGAATTTGGCACTATGCATTCTTTTTGGTCCTATTTTTAGGCAAGGTCATGCCATATTTTTTCTTGGTTCTAAAATATCGTTTTGCTCTACCCCGCAGGCGACCATCACTACTGGAATCAGGGAATTTGCCGCCAGCCTGCTCTTTGACGTCAGCCAGCGGATGGCAAAGACCCTCTTTGCCGTCCGCTTCACAAAAGCGGACGGCAAAGAACAGGCTGACGGCAAGGTCCAGAAGGCAGACGGCAAAGAGCCCAGCTAGGCCCCGCTGCTGTATGCCGTCCGCCTAATCTTTGCCGTCTGCCTACTGGATCTTTGCCGTCCGTTGGCGGACGGCAAAGAAAGGGCCTAGCTAACGGCCGTTTCCCCCCTCTACTATGTGCTCTCTTTGCCCTAATCCCACCCTCCTCTGTCTCTCTGGCCCCACACTCCCCTCTCTCACCCCGCGCCCCCAATTCAAACGCGCCCGCACCGCCGCCGCCGAGCCCCGCCGCCGTCGAGCACCGCCCCACCCCGCCGCCCCACCCTGCCACCGCAGCACCCCGCCGCCCCGTCGCCCGCATCACCCTGCTCCCCCTCCGCCCACCGCCCGCACCTCCACAAGCGCCGCCCCGCCGCCGCCGGCTGCCCTGCCACTGGCCGCACCTCGCCGCACCTCCCTGTCCCGAAGGTGAGAGCCCCTCTTCTCCTTTTTTGTTTTTTCTATTTTTTTAGTTTAGATTACTTTTAGATTTGTTTTAGATTTAGTTTAGTTTAGATTACTTTTAGTTTGGTTTTAGGTTTAGTTTTAGGTTTAGTTTAGTTTTAGGTTTACGTTTAGTCATGAAAAAAAGAAGAAGAAGAAGAAGAGGAAGAAGAAGAGGAGGAAGAAGAAGAAGAAGAAGAAGAAGAAGAGGAAAAACGAAAGGAGGAGGAAGAAGAAGAAGAAGGAAAAAAAGGAAGAAAAAGGAAGAAGAAAAGGAAAAAAGAGGAAAAACCCCGACCCGACACGGCACCCCGACCCCGAACCGGCACCCCAACCCGACACCCCGACCCCGAGACCCCGACCCCGACACCCCGACCCCGAGCCTGACCCGACACCCCGACCCCGATACCGACACGGCACCTCGACCCGACCCGGCCTGCCAACCCGAGACCCCGACCCCGACACGACTCCTCGACCCCGAGCCTGACCCGACACCTTGACCCCGACACCGACACGACACCCCGACCGGCACCCCGACCTGACACCCCGACCCCGACCCCGACCCGACACCTCGACCTCGACCCCGACCCGACACCCCGACCCCGAGCCGACACCTAGACCCCGACCCCGATCCGACACCCCGACCCCGACACGGCACCCCAACACCCCGAGACCCCCACCCCGACACGACTCCCCGACACCCCGACCATGGCACGACACCCCGACCCCCTGACCCCAACCGACACCCCGACAACCGACCACATGACCCTGACACCCCGACCCCCCGACCCCGAAACAGCACCCCGACCCCGACACGGCACCCCGACACCGACACGACACCCCGACCCCCGACCCCGAAACAACACCCCGACCCCGACACAGCACCCCGACACCGACACGACACCCCGACCCCCGACACCTCCCGAAAAGGTGTTCTTTGGCCTTCCAGAGGCCGACGGGGTCATATATTTGTTAATTATTAGTTAGGTCATATATTTTTTGATTTTGTTATGAAAAACATCATATATAATTGTGTTGATCGGGTAGTTTTAAATGTGCAGTTGTTTCATCGCTGCGAGGTTTGGTGTTCGACGACCTCGCCGTGCGTTTGACGAGCTCTGCCCCTTCATTCGTGGGTGAGCACAAATGACATGTCCTCCTCCCCCATTAATTATTTGATCTATTCCGATGAAACTTGATAGCTAGCTATATATGTGTCTTTAATCATCAGTATGCGTAACCAATATGTGTCTCCCGTTCGAAAGCGTCATAGTTATAAATATGCATGCATTTGCATATTTATAACCTTGATTCTTTCGAATTGTCCAACGCTGGGTTCATTTTCCCATATGCTGATCGAGATTATTAGTAGTGTCAGGTATTACATTTTTTTATGTTGTACTTGATGATGATACACTTAAGTGATACACATATTATTATTCATGTCGGTCTTTTTTATGTTGTACTAATTTTGTTTACTGTTTGTCATGGCAGGTGTTGAAAGATGGTGGGCGCTGGTCGGGAGCGTGGTCTGAGGTCTTCCATTCCAGACGCACCTCTCCGCCGAGCGTTGCTGGACAGTATGGCCACACCGCCGGGCCCTTCTTCGTCGCCCTCGGTGCCCAGCAGGGGACGAGGTAGGAAGAGAGAGGTGGGGCACGTGGTCGTGGGAGAGGAGGTAGGGTGACTGCTACGGCGCCTTACTCGCCGCCACCCCCACCTGTTTCACCCGAGCACGTGACTGCTAGGGTGGACTCGTCCGAGGAGGAGGCTACATGGACTCCGGTCCACGAGCCTCCGGTCCATGGGTCTTGGGCCCACGAGCCTCGGGTCGACTAGCCTTCGGCCCACGAGAGTTCGGCCCACGTGACCCCGGAGGAGCACACGTCCGGATGGGGTACCTGGCCGGATCAGCCCGAGGAGCCGAGTGGCCATGCTGATGATGGCGGGGAGCCGACTGATCTTGAGGAGGAGGGGGGCACCATCTACCAGCGTGGTGCTACACGGCTCCCGTCCGTGCCGGTGACCCGCGAGCAGAGGTGGTTGATTTTCCCTGATGGGGAGAGGTACGTAAGTGCATTTAATATTTTTGTACCTTGTGCATTCATGTTTTTTCAAATAACTAATGCGTTGGCCTTGTCATGCTGTAGGGGTTGGGACCACCATCATAGTGTCCGCCAGCCCAACTCCGTCCTTGGAGTTCTTTGCCGGCAAAACTTCCCGGGGTTTGTCACGTTGCCTGGTGAGGGTCGGCTTCCAGAGCTTGGATTGAGCTGGGAGAACTACGTGGCTGCCCCGGCCCCGCCGGATGAGATTATCGACGGTGTCGTGTGCGACACGAGGGCAGACATGGTGATCAGAAAGTTCTGGGTAATTTCTCCTTTACACATTTAAAAATCTTCAACTAGCTAGTTATTAATTGTACTAATCAATATTGTCTCATTTGATTGCAGACATTCTACAGGTGTGAGGAGGGATACGAGGAGGACGCGGCACATGTTATCGAGAACGTCTGCAAGCGCCTACTCCAGAACTTACGGCACGAGGCTCGGGTGCAGGCTGTTCGAGACTACTACGCCTTGCGTGGTATCAAGAAGACCAAGCCGGCGTGCCGCGATAAGTTCCTGAGTAAGGAGCAGTACATGAAGGTAATTCTTAAGGCCTTCTCTACTTAAGTTCCTTCATTTAGTAATTCTTAGCCGTAGCGCTCAAGTTTCTATTTGCTAACTTAGGCGCCTCCGAGATGGTGTGCGGATCGGATGGATTGTTGGGAGGTGTTGGTCGATGAGTGGTGCTCAAAACAATGGCTAGCCCTCCACAACGAGGCCAAGGACAAACGTGCCCAAATGGAAGGTGTGCCACACCATCAAGGCAGCTCCAACTTATATCAGTTCGGGCGCAACTGGGTATGTGGTTTGCTTCATGATTCATGCAATTCATTCATCATGCTAGCTTGAGCCCTTTAATTACTAATTTTCATTGTTTCTCTCTTTCAGGCACGCTACAATAAGGCGGATAAGGTGCCAGAGGTGTACGACCTGTATGCCATGGCCCACACTGCCTCTTTCAAGAAAGTCAAGGCTTTCTCTCAGTCTGACCTCGATGATGCAAACAACTTCACCAACATCTCCTCCCACAACAAGCTCGTGAGATATAGAGATGAGGGGAAGGTGAGGAAAGGGGAGGACTTTAACCCGAGCTAGGGTCCCATTGATCCAGAGCTGTTGATGATATCTGGTGGCGGGAGGTCCCATGGCTCCATAGCCATTGGAGATGGACTTATCCGTTGTCCTAGCACTCTCCCGGAGATCAAGGCGCGCCAGTCGAGCTCCGCTCCTGAGATAAGGCCTCGTGAACGGCCAGTGCAACTCGCCATCAAGGTTAGTGATACGTACTCAGTTATCTTTCTCCATTACATTGTGTGCGCTTCCATCAATGATTACAAATGGTCATGTGTGTGGTGTTGCAGGCTGCTATACAGAGTGAGAGAGATAGAATGGAGAAACTTCTAGCGGAGGCGGCGGAGAGGCAGCGGGAGTTGGAGGAGAGGACGACAAAGATGATGGAGGAGGAGAGGGAACGGAATGACATGCAGGCAAGGGCCATGTACGAGCTCCTTGTGGTAAGTTTCTTCTGCAGATTAGCCAAAACATTCATGTAGTGTTTGTCTCATTACTAACTAGTATGACTGAGTCGTCAAAACCAAATGTGCAGTCTGTGTGCGAGAAGACAGGTCAGACCGCTTCGCCGATGCCAGTGATTGCTCCTGGGACCACGGTGAGTTTTATTTGAATGGACATTACTTGCTAGTCTTAACATTTGAGTGTCATCATGCTAACAAGACATTGAAAAGTATCTTTGGTGCAGCGTAACTCCAGACAAGCATCGCACGATCCTTCTCCAGCTACCGACACGAGCCACCCTGCTCCTACACCTCCTGGATCTTGGTAAGTTTATCTAGTGTTTTGCTTAACACATGCATAAAGACCTAGACTTAGCTTTATTTCCTCCAATGCTTACCATAATGACATAGACTTAGCTTCTTCTCCTCCAAAATGACTTAATAAGCTTACTGACCTCCAAAACCATCCATTTTACCTAAGTTAGCTCTAAAATGATCTGTACTTAGCTTACTTGTGTCAAAAATTGCATAATTAGCTTAGTTAGCTCATAGATGATCCATTTTACCTAAGTTAGCTCAAAAATGACCCATTTTACCTAGATTAGCTCCTAAATGATCCATTTTACCTATGTTAGCTTTAAAATGACCCATTTCACCTAGGTTAACTCCAAAATGACCCATCTTACCTAGGTTATCTCATAAACGATCCATTTCCACTAATTTAGCTCATAAACGATCCATTTCACCAAGTTAGCTAAAAAACGATCCATTTCATCTAAATTAGCTCTTAAATGATCCATTTCACCTAAGTTAGCTAAAAACGATCCATTTCACCTTAGTTACCTAAAAAACGATCCATTTGACCTTAGTTAGCTCATAAACGACCAATTTCAACTAAGTTAGCTCATAAATGATCCATTTCACCTTAGCTAGCTCATAAACGACCCATTTCAACTTAGTTAGCTCATATATGATCCATTTCACGTAAGTTAGCTCATAAATGACATACTCTTCTTGTTCTAGTCTTCTTCTTGTTCTACTCTTCTTGTTCTAGTCTTCTTCTTGTTCTAGTCTTCTTCTTGTTCTACTCTTCTTCTTGTATTACTCTTCTTGTTCTAACTTTCTTATTTTTCATTTTACAGATTTCATTCACTTGACGAAAGCTTGCATAGATGGAGTGCTCCTTATCCCTTTCTCTGTTTCTTTTGTATCGTTGAACTATGCATGTATCGTTGGATGAAACTGTTGTAATATATATGGTTGGATGATGAAGTTATGTGTTGGATATCTTATATGTTTGCTCTGTAATGGCCTTTTGAAATATCTATATATGTCATATATTTGTGATGAAATTGTTGGATTTAATAAAAAACAGATAAAAGAGCCAATATGCAGGCTCTTTGCCGTCTGCCACCGACGGCAATGGGATCTTTGCCATCTGCCGCGGACGGCAAAGAAGACACGTGGCATCCAGCTGTGCTTCCTGGGAGCTGACCCATTTGGTCAGTTTGCCTACAGTGGCAGATGGCAAAGACTTTGCCATCAGTGGCGGACGGCAAAGAACCTGCACTTTGCCATCAGTGGCAGATGGCAAAGAACCTGCCATGTAGTGACGTGTAGATGACATCATACGGCGGACGGCAAAGACACTAGAAATTTTGCCGTCAGCGGCGGATGGAAAAGGCCTGCCGTTAGCCACTTAACGGACTGACAGCGCAATTATTACCGTCCGCTCTCTTTGCCGTCCGCCGCAGACGGCAAAGGGCCTTTGCCGTCAGCCACCAGGAAGCAGACGGCAAAGTAGCTGTTTACCGTAGCCTACTTTGCCGGAGCCTTTTGCCGTCCGCGGCTGACGGCAAAGGCCTTTGCCATCCGCCGTTCATGCCTTTGCCGTCCGCCGTGGCAGACGGCAAAGTAGCTGATTCCTGTAGTGCATGGTCCGCACGATGACCGAAGGCATCGTGAATAGGTTTTTGAGCTTCGCAAAGGCCGAGATGCTTCAAAAGAACGAGACGGAGATAAGATGTCCGTGTCGAAGATGCAAGCTGAAGAGCCTTATTGCGGACCCGGATTCTGGACAGGTGCGGGACCACCTGCTCTTGCATGGTTTCATGGATGGCTATCGGTGGCAAGGTGATGAACATGACTATGAAGTCGTCCATGGGGGCCGGTCAAGAAATGAGGAGGGGCAGCATGACAACCACCGCGGCGAGGGCGGGCGAGAAGACGAAGAATCTCCAGGACATGATCACGATGGTGATGCTGTAAACAGTCATCATGTAGAAGATGCCAGACATGATGATGAGGAAGATCAAGACGAAGGGCATTATCATGAAGATGAAGATGCCGGAGCAGACGACGATGGACCATCGATGGGCTGGGTGCAGGACCCTCATATTCAAGAGCTGCTTCTAAAGCAAATGGATAATGCAAGAGCTGCCGCCCGAGAGAAAGCCAAGTTGGATCAACTGGAGATACACGCGGTTACTCCATTGTATGAAGGATGCATGCCCGAGGATACCCGCCTGAAAGTAACGCTTATGGCTCTGGAGATGAAGGTAAAACACAAAATGACCGACGCATGCTTCGACGAGAACATGTCATTCTGGCACGAACGTCTTCCCAAGGGGAACAAGTGCCCGACCAGTTTCGAGGAGGCGAAGAAAATCATGTGTCCTCTGGATTTACCGGACGTGAAATACCATGTGTGCATGAACAATTGCATCATTTATCGGGACGAGCACGCGGAGTCTACCATATGTCCGGTGTGCGGCGTCACTGGATACAAGAAGAGGAAGAAAGCTCCTCGAAAAGTGGTGTGGTACTTTCCGATCACTCCTCGTCTGCAGCGGTATTTCACGGACCCTAAGCTAGCAAAGCTCCTGCGTTGGCTCGCGGATAGGGAGGAGAAGAAGCGAGAAGATGACGGAAATGATCCGGAGATAAATAAAAAAGACAAGATGTTGAGTCACCCTAAGGATGCGAGCCAGTGGCAAGCGTTGAACTTCGAACACCCAGAATTTGGGGACGACCCAAGGAATATCATGCTGGGCGCGTGCATCGATGGAGTCAATCCGTTTGGCAGCCAGAGAAGCACACATAGCACCTGGCCTGTGTTTGTGTGGATGTACAACCTTCCCCCCTGGTTGTGGAGAAGAGGAATTACATTCACATGAGTATGTGAATTGAAGGGCCGAAAAAACCAGGGAACGACATCAATCTATATCTGGGGCTGCTGAAAGAGGAGCTAGACACGCTGTGGAAAACACCAGCCAATACGTGGGATGCCGCAGAGAAAGAATATTTCTCTATGAGAGCCGCACTGCTAACGACAGTGCACGACTATCTCAGTTACAGATATGTCGCGGGGTAGGTGGTCCACGGATTTTTTGGATGCGTCAGGTACATGGATGACACAACATATCGCCAGCTAGATAGAGATCCCGGGTCTTTGAAAACCGTGTTCATGGGACATTGAAGGTGGCTTCGCGACGATGACCCATGGAGAAAACGCAAGGATTTGTTCGATGGTGAAACTGAACCACTAAGATGCCCACGTACGAGGAGCGGTGAGGAAATAGACGAGCTGTTGAAAAATTGGAAAGAGTGCCCGGAGCCGGGAAAGAAGCGAAAGGCGCCAGCGCTGCTAAAGGTATGGAAAACGAGGTCTGTTTTCTGGGACTTGCCGTACTGGAAGATCCACTGTGTGCCTCATAGCCTTGATGTCATGCATATCACGAAGAACGTGTGCGAGAGTCTGCTTGGTACCCTGCTCAACATGCCAGAGAGGACCAAAGATGGGCCGAAAGTAAGGGCAGACTTGAAATCAATGGGCATCAGGGAGAATCTTCACGCTAATGATGATGATGATGATGATGATGATGATGAGGCGAAGCAGGACACGGAAAGTCGTCGCAAAGGCAAAAAGGCCAAGAAGACCGGAAATGACTACCCTCCCGCGTGCTTCACTCTAAGTCAGGAGGAGATCGAGTAGTTTTTCACCTGCCTCGTAGGATTAAAACTTCCTTACGGTTACGTGGGGAAGATAAGAAGATACCTAGACTCAGCGAAACAGAAGTTCAGCGGGATGAAGTCTCACGACTGTCACGTGCTGATGACGCAGATACTTCCAGTTGCAATCCGTGGGACCATGGACGCGCACGTCCGTGAAACGCTATTTGGCATATGCAACTTTTTCGACGTCATCTCTCGGAAGTCGGTTGGCGTGAGGCAACTCAGAAGGCTACAGGAAGAGATCGTGGTGATACTATGCGAGCTTGAGATGTACTTCCCGCCAGCATTCTTCGATGTTATGGTGCATCTGCTGGTCCATATCATGGAGGATATCATCCAACTCGGGTCGACGTTCCTTCATAGCATGATGCCATTCGAAAGGATGAATGGTGTCATCAAAGGATACGTTCACAACATGTCATGTCTAGAGGGAAGCATAGCCAGGGGATTTCTGACCGAAGAGTGCATCTCCTACCGCACGAATTATCTAGGCATCGAGAACCCCGTTGGTCTGCCCGTCAACAGGCACCTCGGCAACCTCGTTGGATGGGGTCACCGCGATGGTTGCCGCGAAATGCATGTCGACTTCGAGGGTTGACTTGCTGACTTTGAAAGAGCAAACCTAGTCGTGCTACAACACATAGACATGGTCGATCCTTGGGTGGTAGAGCACAAAACCTTTATTGAGAAGACGTACAATGACCGAGTCCAACAAAGGACGGACGGAGATATAATCAAAGAGCACAACTCATGTTTCACACATTGGTTCAAGGAGAAGCTTCTGTCGTACCCTTTACATGAGGATTCTTCCGCTGAAGAAAAACTCATATTCGCCTTGTCACAGGGCGCCGAGCACAACCTGATGACCTATGAGGCGTACGATATCTACGGCTACACATTCTACATTGAGGACAAGGACATGAAGAGCGATGGTTATCAGAACTCCGGGGTAATGATGGAACCCTACACCGGTAACGACAAGGATAGATACTATGGAAGGATCGAGGAGATCTGGGAGCTGAGCTACGCTGGAGAGAAGGTCCTGATGTTCCGTGTCAGATGGGACAAGAGCGTCCTAAAAGAAGACCGTTATTTCACCACCATGGTTATAGCTGAAGCCAAATCCAAGACCGCGGGCGTAAACGTCACCGCGAAAATGAGCCATGGGTACTGGCTTCCCAAGTGGACCAATGCTTCTTCATTACCGACCCGTCAAAGCCCAGTCGTGTTGTCGTGAGGAGAGGCAAAAAGAAGATTATTGGAATGGATGGAGTCGCCAATGAGCAAGACTTCCACAAGTATGGCGACCCGAAGATGGAACATGACGACGACAATGAAGTGCCATACACCACAAGAAGAAGCAGGACCACCCTACCTAAAGGACGTCCGTTCCACAGAAGAACTACATTTACGAAAAAGAAGGGCAAGAAGATTGTGAAAAGATAGCTAGCTAAGATCGATTGTATTTAAATCGTAGTCTTCATTTCTTGATTGTAATTCGACATATTGAAATGATATTTCTTCTATTCTAGTCCTCATGAATATTTATTTATGTTTATTATGGTATTGAATTTCTAACTCACAAAAAGTATTGAATTTGTTAATACTTTATGAACTCATGAATATTTTTAAATTTCATTGGCACGTTTTGAATTCATGAATATTTTTTCAAATTTGATGATATTTCTTCATATTCATAATTGTTTTACCAACTCACAAATGAATGCAACTAAAAAAACAAAAAAAACAAATTTGATGATATTTTCAAATGACAAATTTGATGATATTTTTTCATATTCATAAATATTTTCAAATAACAAATTTGATGATATTTTTAAAATTCTATTACTGTTTTTATAAAAAATTATTACTGTTTCATATTCATATTCATTTTCAAAAAAATTAGATGCAACAAAATAATAATAATAATAATAATAATAATAATAATAATAATAATAATAATAATAATAATAAATTACTAATGGCGCAACGCTGGATGGTGCGCTGTTGATATCCAAAAAAAGTTACTTATGCCGCACCGCTGGGTGTGCGCCATTACTATCATAAAAAGTTACTTATGGTGCACCGCTAGGTCGTGCGCCATTGCTATCCCTCCCCCGACTAAAATCCCCAATCCCCGATCCCCAATCTCACACCTCTCTCAGCCCTCCACCAGACCGCCGCCGCCGCCCCAAACCTTCCCACCGCTAGCGCCCGCCGCCCTCCAACCAAATCACCGACGCCGTCGTCGCCGAGCCACTCCACCGGCAGCCACCATCCTCGCGCGCTTCCTCCTCGAGGAGGCCTCCTTGCAATTTAGGGTTTGCTGGCGCCGCCGGCCACCGGCGCGGCCCCTCCTCAACCACCGCCGCGGGAGCTCCACCCACGCCCGCCTCCTCTTCCGTCTTCTCTGGCCGCCGCCCAGCTGCTCTCCACCGGCGCTGCCCCTCGTCGACCATCGCCAATGGCCAACGCAGGTGCCTCACCACCCCCGGGTCCTCCTCGAGCAGCAGGAGCTCCACCTCTGCCCGCATCCACCATGCCCATCCACCTCGAGCAGCAGGAGCACGCCTTGAGTCTCTGCTCTTCCCCTCCTCCCTATAACCAGAGGTAAAGAAGTAAACTTACTTGCATATGCTGCTTCCATCTTTTCTTATATATTTACTAATTGGAGGCCCCATTCATGATCTCTCATTAATCCACATCATAAAAATTAATTAAACCGTTAGATTAAAAAATGTATGATCAGGATAAAAGGAAAACTTACGTAACGCCGATGATCCCGTGTTATAAAATAACACATCTGACACGACTAACGTTAGTTAAATAAAACAAGGAAAGCCTCATGTAAAAAAAAATAGAACAAGGAAAGCCTCACGTTATAAGAAAGGAAGTCTCACGTCAGAAAAAAAGGAAAGGCTCCATGCGTTCATAAAAATCAAAAGAAGGAAAGCCTCACGTAAAAAGAAGGAAAGTCTCACATCGGAAAAAAAAAGGAAAGGCTCCATCCGTTCAAACAAATTAAGAAGGAAAGCCTATGTTAAAAACTCCAACAAGAAAATGTAAAAAAAACAGTCCAATGATAAAAGGGAAATGAATCCACGATCTGGCTGATTGTCCATCAAATAGAAGCCTTATATACTACGCTTAGAATTAAAGAAGAAAAGGAAACTCTCCAAGAGTCCATATGTATCACGATTGGATTTAAACGTGCGTTTAAATGTCAGATCCAATCCACGCCCAAGAATCCGATAGTACTACGCTTGGAAGGAATTATTTGATGTCAAAAAGGGAGGAAGGAAACGTGCAGCTCCCTAAAACAAAGGAAACATGCAAATTAAAATCAGATTTTTTTAATGGAAACATAGAGATGAAGCTACACACATGCAAATGCGTAACACGGCTAGGTACAAATATATGTACAATATTCCAGTAAAAAGGAATATACGTACACCACAGATTATTATCTTTGAACACAACGTACATCACAGATGGACGATGTTCTCTTCACTATAAATCTATGTACACTACTTCAGTGTATTTTTCGTAAATCTAGGTAAGTGAACTATTTTGCTCATTCAGAAATCACACTTAAGTATATTCCCAAAATTGTACATGACATGTACATAGTGTTTTCTGAAAATACAAAGATATTAATATAGAAAAAGTTCTAAATCTATGCCAGAAATATATTTAATAAACAAATACTAGATTATATTAAAAATCCAAAATTGCTAAACTGCACGAGTGAAACAAAAAATCTCAAAATAATCCAAAATAATTAAACCGCACAAGTGCATTAGGAACCGACTGATTTCATAAATTCAGAGACACATGCGCGTTTGTAACACACACACACACACACACACACACACACACCCACACACACATCGAGACAACGCATGGATGGGGCTGAGATTGATCGGCGTAACTAACTGCTGAGAGAAAATGGTTGTTGGTCATGCATATTTTCAAAAATAACTTAACCACATGTATGCATGTGGAAACATAGGTAACCGGCCAATAATAAGTGGTAGACAGCCAAAGCATACATGTTATATGTATAGTAGTGCTAAAAATATAGGACATCTTCAGATGCATTTAACAATTGTTAAATTTAGGAGACGTTAAATATATATAATGGTGTGACCAAATTTTGGTGTGGCACAAAGATCAATACAAAAAATTCAAAGGTAGTATAATCTTAGCCACTATGTTTTAAGTGTAGGGCGTATGGAAATATAATATTTTATATGCCATGAAATTAAGTAGTAAAAATAATTTTAAAAATTCCGTACTTCTAATTTGTAAGGGATTTAAAGTAAAAAATTACTTAAAATTTTCTTGTATATTATTGTGATTTTTCAATAATAACTAGCCTATGCAGTAGCACGGGTTGACGACTAGTGTTTCTAATTCTTATGGATAAATCCCAGCATGAAAACCTACGTGTAGATTCGTATGTTGTGTGTGTCCTCAACATGCATTATTTCCTGGTTATGTTGATACACAGGAGCTTGTGAGTTAAACATGTACTACTATTACTTCCTGGTTATGGCCGCAGTGAAGTGTGTGGCAGTTTACCTTTTATACATCCTTGATTGAAATTTGTGACGTGAAATGGATGAAAAAGGAAAAAGGGAAATTGGGATATGCACACCACATAGCCATTTTATGCCAGTATATGCAAAGAAGAGGTTGAAACCATATGCCAGGGTATCTTAGTACTTAATTAAGTAGGATCAACTGCCCCTTTATTCTTGCTGCATTAAACCATAGGTGGCAATAGAGCCAAGTGATTAGACCCAACATAGAATTCTCCTTTCCTTTTCTTGATAGGGTATATTATTAGAAGATACCCATATATATATATCAGTCAACCTAGGGTGCCTCGGCATTGGTAAATCCTAAATGATGAAAACTTAACTTAGCATTTAGGTTGCTGATGACCCACAAGTATAGGGGATCTATCATAGTCCTTTCGATAAGTAAGAGTGTCGAACCCAACGAGGAGCAGAAGGAAATGATAAGCGGTTTCCAGGAAGGTATTCTCTGCAAGTACTGAAATATGTGGTTACAGATAGTTTTGTGATAGGGTAATTTGTAACAAGCAACAAGTAACAAAAGTAAATAAAGTGCAGCAAGGTGGCCCAATCCTTTTTGTAGAAAAGGACAAGCCAACACAAACTCTTATATAGAGAAAAGCACTCCCGAGGGCACATGGGAATATCGTCAAGCTAGTTTTCATCACGTTCATTTGATTCGCGTTCGGTACTTTGATAATTTGGTATGTGGGTGGACCAGTGCTTGGGTACTGCCCTTACTTGGACAAGCATCCCACTTATGATTAACCTCTATTGCAAGCATCCGCAACTACAACAAAAGTATTAAGGTAAACCTAACCATAGCATGAAACATATGGATCCAAATCAGCCCCTTACGAAGCAACGCATAAACTAGGGTTTAAGCTTCTGTCACTCTAGCAACCCATCATCTACTTATTACTTCCCAATGCCTTCCTCTAGGCCCAAATAATGGTGAGGTGTCATGTAGTCGACGTTCACATAACACCACTAGAGGAGAGACAACATACTTCTCATCAAAATATCGCACGAATACCAAATTCACACGACTACTAATAGCAAGACTTCTCTCATGTCATTAGGAACAAACGTAACTACTCACAAAGCATAAACATGTTCATAATCAGAGGGGTATTAATATGCATATAGGATCTGAACATATGATCTTCCACCAATTAAACCAACTAGCATCAACTACAAGGAGTAATTAACACTACTAGCAACCCATAGGTACCAATCCCGGACTTGGACATAGGAATTGGATACAAGAGATGAACTAGGGTTTTGAGAGGAGATGGTACTGGTGAAGATGTTGATGGAGATTGCCCTCTCCCGATGAGAGGAGCGTTGGTGATGATGATGGCAATGATTTCCCGCTCCGGGAGGGAAGTTTCCCCGGCAGAACAGCTCCGCCAGAGCCCTAGATTGGTCCCGCCAAGGTTCCGCCTCGTGGCGGCGGAGTTTCGTCCGAGAAGATGGCTTATGATTTTTTTCCCATCGAAAGACTTCATATAGCAGTAGATGGCCATCGGAGGGCCACCAGGGGGCCCATGAGGTAGGGGGCGCGCCCAGGGGGTAGGGCACACCCCCACCCTCGTGGGCAGGGTGTGGCCCCCTGGTGAATCTCTTCCGCTGAATATTTTTTATATATTCTGGAAACGTCTTCCATGAAGTTTCAGGACTTTTGGAGCTGTGCAGAATATGTCTCTAATATTTTCTCCTTTTCCAGCCCAGAATCCCAGCTGCTGGCATTCTCCCTCTGCATGTAATCCTTGTAAAATAAGAGAGAATAGGCATAAGTATTCTGACATAATGTGTAATAACAGCCCATAATTCAATAAATATCGATATAAAAGCATGATGCAAAATGGACGTATCAACTCCCTCAAGCTTAGACCTCGCTTGTCCTCAAGCGAAAAGCCGAAATCAAAAAATATGTCCACTTGTTTAGAGATAGAGGTATCGATAAAAATAAAATACGGACATGAGGGCATCATGAACATTCTTAGAACAGCAACTTGTATAATTCTTGTCATATGATTTCTTATGCTAGAGTAATAATTCAATCACAATTTCAAGTATGAATAGTAAACTTCATTGAAAACTAACAAACTATAATCTCAGTCATTGGAGCAATTGCAATTTATCAAAACATAGGAAAGAGTCAATATATAAGAGCTTTTCAGCAAGTCCACATACTCAACTATCATATAGTCTTTCACAATTGCTGACACTCACACAATACTTATGGGTATGGAGTTTTAATCGGACACAGAGAAAGATATGGGCTTATAGTTTTTTGCCTCCCAACGTTTTACCTCAAGGGTAGTGTCAACGGTAATAGTTCATGAAAACTCACATCCAATTAGCCATATATACCAGGATCTTTCCAACATACTGTGCTTGCCAAAGTATAAAATGTAAAAAGGAAGGGTGAAGATCACCATGACTCTTATGCAATGTAGGAATAAAAGTAAAAGATAAGACCTTCGCAGAGGGAAGCAGAGGTTGTCATGCGCTTTTGTGGTTGGATGCACAAAATCTTAATGCGAAAGAATGTCACTTTATAGTGCCACTTGTGATATGGACCTTTATTATGCAGTTTGTCGCTTTTATTTCTTCCATATCACATGATCATATAAAGTTTATTTTCTCCCACACTAATAAGTCATACATATTTAGGGAACAATTTTTATTGCTTGCACCGATGACAACTTACCTAGAGGATCTTACTCAATCCATAGGTAGGTATGGTGGACACTCATGGCAAAACTAGTTTAAGGGTATTTGGAAGCCCAAGTAGTATCTCTACTTGGTGCAATGAAATTGGCTCACACGAGGGGGAAAGGCAAGCTCAACCATGTTGGATGATCCATGAAAATATAATTTATCTCAGATGTAAGAAACAAAACCCATTACGTTGTGTTCCTTGCTCACGATCATAAAAGATGTCCAAGATAGTATATCTATATGTGAAGACCTCTCCTCCTTTATTACTTCCTATTAATTGCAACGATGACCAAAACTATGTTTGTCAACCCTCAAAAACTTATATTCATCATACTTTTTCTATGTGAGCTCATTACTCTCCATAAGACTCATATGATCTCTTTGTTTCTTTTTATTTCTTTCTATTTTCTTTTATTCCCTCAGGATCATGGCAAAAGAATCAAGCCCTTGACTCAACACTAATCTTTATTATATAGATCACGGACTCGATTACATAGAAGGATTATAAAGCAAAACTCACAACTAGATCATACTAAAAACTTTCATTCTACTAGATCAAGATATTACCAAAAGAATCGAACTAAGAAAAACGGTAAAGATAAAAGTGATGGTGATACGATATCGGGGCACTCCACCAAGCTTGGCAGTTGCCAAGGGGAGTGCCCATACCCAGGTGATTATGTCTCTCTTTTCATGGGTGGTGATGTGATGTTCTTGGCGATGATGCCCCTCAGGATACGATTCTCCTCCTCAAGCTTATTGACTTGCTGGTTGAGGTCCATTATTTCCTTTCGGAGTTTTCATGTAATAGCCAAAGCTCCCTGCACCCAAGGGTGCTGCATAGCTGCGGGAGAACCAGTGACACTCTTTTTCATATTCTCATAAGAAAGAAATCTAACATTGGAAGGGATAACCGAGTTTGGAATAGCCGAGCTCTGCAGTTCTCCCATTGTGAATCCAGCTCGGAAGTGGGAAGTGACTTCTTGATCCTCTTCCATGGCATCCATCCTCTTCAATTCGGCCTCCATCTCTTCCTCTGTTGTTGCCCAAAGAGGTCAACATTGTTGTTTGTCATTGATCTCGGTGCCGGGTGAGACACCTGGCTCTCCCCGACTGACTCTTGCGAAGACATCTTGCTCTAATCTGCAGCAGCAATAGCTCAAAACACAAAACAGAGGATAATTGCGTGATACGGGAGTCAAAACCTCCTCTAGATTACATAATGAATTTTTACCGACCAAAATACGTGTAGTGTACGAAAACGGAGTCCGGAGAGCACACGAGGTGCCCACAAGGTAGGGGGGCGCGCCCAGTAGGGAAGGGCACGCCCTCCACCCTCGTGGAGCCCTCGTGTCCTTCCCGGACTGCTACTTATTTTTCTATTTTTCTAAATATTCCAAAACGGAGAAATATCGCCTTAAAAACTATTTTGGAGTCAGTTTACTTACCATACCACATACCTATTCCTTTTCGGAGTCTGAAACGTTCCGGAAAGTGTCCTTTATGTATTCCTCTGGGGTCACTGTTTCAATAACATTGGTTTCAACATTTTTGGGATTACCTGAGATATAATGTTTGACTCTTTGACCATTCACTACCTTCGGATTTGTGCCTTCGAAGTTGTTGATTTTGATGGCACGGGAACGATAGACCTCCTCGATAACGTAAGGACCTTCTCATTTAGAGAGAAGTTTTCCTGCAAAAAATCTTAAACGAGAGTTGTATAGCAATACATAATCACAAAGAAAATCGTTGACCCCCACCTCCTCTCTCTGTCTCCCCTACGGCCCCCATCTCCTCTCTCTCTCTCTCCCCTCTCTCTCTCCCCCGCTCGTCTCTCCCTCTCCCTCGCGCGAGCACCTACGGAGGCCGATTTCAGCGAGCTCCGGCGGGATTCGACGCCGCCCAGCACACCCACGTGACTCCCTCGCCCCGCTCCTCCATCCCCTCCAACCAGATCTAACTCGCGCGTCCTCCAGCGACCACGCGTGACCCTCCCCTGCGGCTAGGGTTTCGGCCACCACATCGCCGGCGTGGCTCCGGTGTTGCTCCGGTGACTCAGGTGAGTCTCTTCACTCCTCCTCGTCACATCCATCCCTCTCTTTCTCACCGCGTCGCGTCGCGTCTCCTCTCCCTCATAGATCCATCACGCCGGGAAGCCATGGACGGGAATGACGCCATGGACGGGAAGGACGCCGTGGAGGACGCAGCTCCACCACTGCCCCAACACCATCCAGGTCCGCCCCTTCTCCTCTCCTCCCCTCTTGGATTTCTTCTTTTCCTGCCTTGCACCCGTCCACTCAAGTTCTGAACCAAACAAGAAAAATTATCAATCTTGTTTTTGCTGCATATGCAATAATGGTTGAGGAGGACTCAGTTGTTCACTTCTATAATTGTGCCATAAATCGGTTTACTCTGCTTGAGGGCTGCCGTGGTTAGCTCGATTTGATAGGGTCCTTACTACATATGCTGCAGGGATTTAACTTGACTTGTTAATAATGAGTGTCAATCAATCAAACACAAGGAAACTATAAATGCTTACTATTTCGTATAGTGATTGTTGTGTTGTGTATAGGTAAAACTTGTGTTGTCCTTATCTACTTCGGAGGCATCATCATGTGTTGTCAATTTAGTTTCTGCCATGGTTTTGGTTTGGTCCTGCTTATGCCAAATCGATCATTCATTGGTTCTGAACACTCTACCTTTAATCTTTGCTTCTGTAAAACCGGCCTTTCTTCTATTGAATGGAGTGTTTGCTTGCTATGCGGGAAAAGTAGCTCATTCATCGCTGATTTGGCATGTGCAACCAAAGTGGACGGACCGTATTTAGGTCCGGTTGCCGTGAGGATCCTCTGGCTGTGCTGGATGTGCCATGGCGCGGTGGTGCCCCCGGGTGGCGCCTCCGTGCTGCGGTGCCCCTGGTTGGCGCCTTCGTGCCCGTGCTCTCACTGGCGCCGCCGTTGTGGTGCTCTTTGGCAAGCTCTGGCTTGTTGTGGTGGTGTTGGTTGTGATGTTGGTCACACCATAGTGATGGTGTGGCTGCATCCTGCTTCGGCTACAACTCCTTTTGGTGAGCTTCTCCTTGCTCCCCTCCTGATCTCTCTAATGCATAGCTCTTGATCTTGTTGGATGTGAGGCTCTATTAGCTGTGGTTAGCTGCTGTAGATGAGCATCAACTTGTATTTGAGCTCTCTATGATGGATTCTTGCTGTGTCAGGGTTTTGGTCAGTGACCATCTATGTGTATTTGTGAAGTATATATACTCCTGTACTGCTCTGTTCTGTGTAGTTGATCCAGGAGTTGTTACTTTGGTCAGTTACTTTACTCATGAACGGATACTCACTTGTTCTTAGTTATTTTACTTCTAATACTGATATGAACAGATACCACTTGGTTTGGCTATTCCTATTTGTCTCTTTCTAATAGCCTATGAACAGATACTATACTTGGTTTTGGCTGTTACTTTCCCAGTTTTCTACTGATAAGACAGATACTACATCTGATTTGGGCAGTGATGCTGGTCTGAGCCCCCCTGTCTTAGGCTTAATTTACATGTGACTATCCCTGTGCTTTGATGAACTAGCCCTGGCACTTCCAGGCTGTCTGAGCACATAATCCCTCAAGTATACCTTGAGGTCTTCTGTAGCTGTCCTTAATAGTTATCTCTTCTAAGCTGCTGGTGGTTGGATGTGTTGGGACTTGGTCTGGTTAGCTGGTTGTGATGTATATCTCCTCCTGGAGCTTTGTTTTTGGCGTTGCACAGTGACATGTACCTATTGTCACTAGACAAAACTGATTGTGGTGATGAAGTCTAATCTTTGGCTTTAATCACTAGTTTTTAGTTGACTTAATTCCTGGAGCTAGTACTAATAGTGGTCTTTGTGTTGGCATTTAACTTACTGCTAATTGTGGTGGCTTCTTGATTGGGTCCTTGGTTGGTTCTCTTCTTTGGCTCTTTGGTATTGGTTTAATCTATTTTGCTTTCTAATTAAGATCACTTTGAAAATCAGGATCTTAACTAAGATTATCTTGATCTCAAGTACTGGCTCCTACAGCATTGCATTTCACCATGTGAAATGCTACATTTCTACTCCTAACCCATTCTCTCTTTCTTAGTGTTTTTGTTATGTAGGTTGGAAGAAAAGAAGAAGATCCAGAGAAGATCTTAGTAATAAGATAGTTTTTAGGAAAATAGATATTTAGTTTTAGATCATTCCTTGTAATATTTTTTGGATATGTGTTCATGGATATGTGTTGGATATATATGTGTTCATGACTATATATTGGTAACATGTGTTGGATATGTGTTCATGGATATGTGTTGGATATATATGTGTTCATGAGTACTGGTAATATGTGTTGGATATGCTATATTGGTCATACATATAGTCTGTGTTTGATTGTGTTTGATTTTCTGTGAAAATGAATTGATATAAGAAGAAACAAAATTAATGCCTATTTGGTCTCTTTGCCATCTGCCAACAGATGGCAAAGAGCCTGCAGCCTTTGCCGTCTGCCAGCAGATGGCAAAGAGCCGTGCCCTTTGCCGTCTGCCAGCAGATGGTAAAGAGTCGTGCCCTTTGCCGTCCGCCACTGACGGCAAAGGCCTCTTTGCCGTCCGGTGCAAAAAACAGACGGCAAAGAAGGCCTTTGCCGACCCTGTCTTTGCCGTCACTGTTTGCCGTCCGCAGCGGACGGCAAAGGCCTTTGCCGTCCGCCATCCTAGCCTTTGCCGTCCGCCATGGCTGATGGCAAAGTACCAGATTCCTGTAGTGTAATAGTAGTAGGTGCAGAATCGTTTCGGTCTACTTGTTTCGGACGTGATGCCTATATACATGATCATGCCTAGATATTCTCATAATTATTCTCTTTTCTATCATTTGCTCGACAGTAATTTGTTCACCCACTGTCTGTAACACCCTCGATGCGGCTATATCTCCCACGTGTCGAAGCACGACTTAGAGGCATAACCGCATTGAAAGAAATGTCGCAAGTCAGGTAATCTTCACACAACCCATGTAATACATAAGGGAAAACATACATAGTTGGCTTACAATCGCCACCTCACACAATTACATGAATAAAGCATTACATCATCCAAATACAATCAAGGTCCGACTACAGAACCAAAATAAAAGAAGACTACCACAAATGCTACACATATCCCCGATCGACCCCAACTGGGCTACACTACTGATCAACTAGAACGAAACAACACAAAGGCAAGATCTTCATCGAGCTCCTCCTTGAGCTTGGTTGAGTCACCTGCACGGTATCATCGGCACCTGCAAACTGGTTTTGGAAGTGTCTGTGAGCCACGGGGACTCAGCAATCTCGCACCCTCGCGATCAAGACTATTTAAGCTTATAGGAAGGGTAAAAAGTATGAGGAGTAGCTGCAGCAAGCGACTAGCATATATGGTGGCTAACATACGCAAATGAGAGCGAGAAGAGAAGGCAAAGCACGATCGAGAAACTATGATCAAGAAGTGATCCTAGAACAACCTACGTCAAGCATAACTCCAACACCGTGTTCACTTCCCGGACTCCGCCGGAAAGAGACCATCACGGTTACACACGCGGTTGATGCATTTTAATCAAGGTCAACTTCAGGTTTTCTACAACCGGACGTTAACAAATTCCCATCTGCCCATAACCGCGGGCACGGCTTTTGAAAGGTCAAATCCCTGCAGGGGGTCCCAACTTAGCCCATCACAAGCTCTCACGGTCAACGAAGGATATTCCTTCTAGCGGGAAGACCCGATCAGACACGCAATCCCGGTTACAAGACATTTCGACAGGGTAAAGCTAAACCAGCAACACCGCCCGAATGTGCCGAGAAATCCTGATAGGATTTGCACATATCTCTTTCTCAGGGCACACTCAGATTGTCCTAGGTACGGGTAGGCCAGCCCAGAGTTGCCTCTGGTGGCCACCGGCAGCTGACAGGTTGGACCAACACTCAGAGGAGCACTGGCCCGGGGGGGTTAAAATAATGATGACCCTTGAGTCTGCAGAACCCAAGGGAAATAAAAGGGGTAGGTGGCGAATGGTAAAACCAATGTTGGGCATTGCTGGAGGAGTTTTACTCAAGGCTAGCTGTCATGGGGTTCCCGTTATTACCCAACCGTGTAAGGAACGCAAAATCCGGGAACATAACACCGATATGATGGAAACTAGGGCGGCAAGAGTGGAACAAAACACCAGGCATAAGGCCGAGCCTTCCACCTTTACCAAGTATATAGATGCATTAATTAAATAAGATATATTGTGATATCCCAACAAGTAAACATGTTCCAACAAGGAACAACATCTTCATGTTCCAACAAGGAACAAACTTCAATCTTCACCTGCAACTAAGAACGCTATAAGAGGGGCTGAGCAAAGCTGTAACATAGCCAAACAACGGTTTGCTAGGACAAGGTGGGTTAGAGGCTTGGTTCAACAATATAGGAGGCATGCTAAGCAAGTGGTAGGTATCGTAGCATAGGCAGAGCAAAAGGGCGAGCATTTAGCAATCAAAGATAGAAGTGATTTCGAGGGTATGGTCATCTTGCGTGAGATCCCGCAAGGAAGAAGAACAAGTCCATGAAGAAGACAAACGGACGTAGTCGAACGGTTCCTCACAAACGCGACGTTATCGGAACCAACCCGAAGAAGCAACACCGGAAAAGAGAAAACAACCTAGTAAACAACCACCACATAGACATGGCATGATGCGCAAACAAGAATGATGCATGTCCGGTTTAAAGAGGGCATGGCATGGCAAAGTGGAACAAACAACACTACAAATTAAGTGGAGCTCAATATGCAACGAGTTGCATATTGAAAGAACACCACATGCCTTATTTAGTTCTCTCTTGTTTATGTACCCAACAATAATAAATGTTGTTTGCATGGCAAGAGGTGAAGCATGATGAAACTATCTAATCTAGGCAAGTCTAAATGAGGCCGGAACAACAAACAACAATTCCGGAAACTCCTCATATGCATATATTAGGTTTGGTACTGTTCTGCCCTAAACATAATTTTAGAGTTGTTAAAAATGCAAAGTGATGCCACCATGTTAAACTAGGCAAAATTCTACCCCATTTACATATAAAGTTTGTTAGGTTTGGAGCTACGGTTAAATAGTTATGAATTAAAGCATTTTAACATGACAGAGCAAAAATTAATCAAACAACATTTTAAACATTTTAAACATAGAAGAAAGTTGGATATAATTAAACTACACAAATTTCTGAGCACTTTACATATATGAAGTTTTTACGTATGATGCACAGTTCTGGAGTTATTAAATGCATGATCATGAGGGTTTTTCTACAAATCTGCCAACTCTATATAATTAGCTAAAATCGCAGGCAGGAAAAAACACTATACGGGATGAAACTGAGCAACGTACCAACAGAATAGAAAAAAAAGGAGGAGCTGGTGGTGGGCTCACCATGGGCCTCGGCCCGGTTCAGTGGAGGAGGAGGTAGGCCGCGAAGGGGCTAGCTGGGCCTGGAGGCTGCTGGTCTAGGCGCAGTCATCAGGCGCTGGTGCTGGGCGGATCTGGTCGGAAGCAGGCCGGCTAGGTGACCTGGGGAGGCCCGGGCGCGGTCAACGCTCGCGGGTTCTAGATCGGAGCAGGTCTACGCGGACGAAGTCACATCGCTCGATGCAGAGGAATAGGAGGCAGAGGCGAGGCGGCGCCATGGGACTTGGGAGTGACGCTGATCCGGCGACGACGGTGCAACGATGGGAGGCCGGGAACGGGCGGCGGTGCTCCAGGGTTGCAGGATTTGGCGACCTCCATCCATGGCAACTCAAGGTCGATGGCGCTGGGGTGGCCTCTGGGAGACAGAGAGCTCCAAATGAGAGCGAGAAAAAGGGAAAAGAGGAAGGGAAGGAGAAGGGCGGCAAGCAGGGTCCTGATAGAGGTGGTTGCCGGCATCGACTAGGGACTCGATCGGGAGATCCTCTCCCGTTCCTGATCGACGAGTCTGTCACGAGAGGTGGCCTCGATCCGATCTGGATTGAGCGCTGCAGAAGGCTCGGGCGTGCTGATGGTCGTCGGATCCCCATCTGGCGGCCACAGATGGATGGGTAGGAGGCTGGATCTGGGCCGGATTCGATTGGTTGTGGAGGAAAAACAAGGAGAGGGCTGGTCTGGCGGCGGTGAAGGGACAGATCCCCTAGGGATTAGGGTTTGACTAGAGTTTGGACCGGTGAATATATACAGTAGGTGGACTAGGCTTAGGGGCTACCCCGTCCCTCCGATCGTAATTGGACGGTCGCGAAAAATAGGTTAGGTAGCCCAAAGAGAAAAACGGAGACGTTTTTCAGATGTTTGGGGATGATCCGGACACGACGGTGACGACTGCTCGGGTCGGGTCCGGGTAAGTTTCGGACGCGCATGAGAGGTCTATGCGCGGCGCAAAGAGGGGTAGGCTGGGCCTAGGAGGACTGTGGAGAGTTGTTTGGTCTGAGAGGAGAGGGGAGAGATGCAGCCCGACACGGTTTCCGGAGATCGAAAACGTCCGACGTTAGACCGGCTATACTGCCGCTATAGTTATCCGTTGGGGCATCAAACGATCTCCGAATGCGATGAAACTTGACAGGCGGTCTATCTACACTATAATAAGACCACACGTCAACTCTCATCCCATTCTGAGAACATTTTCCAGCCACTTATAAAATACTATTTCGGACATGCTGTGGGCGCGTGCAAGTGTGTCTGGGCTCAGAACGGACAACGGAAGGAACGAGGAGACCGGGACGGATGCAAGTTTTGAAAACATGATGATGCAATGCACATGATGACATGATAAAATGCAACACGCAAGCGAATGACATGGCAACGACAGCGAATAACTCGAAGACACCTGGAGCATCGGTCTCGGGGTGTTACAAAACTCCACCACTACGAGAGGATCTCGTCCCGAGATCTAGAATGGCACCGGAGGAAAAAAGGAAGAGAAAGAGAAGAGGTAAAACTAAGTTGCTTCTTTGACAACCGAGTGAAACCAAGGAACCTTGCGAGGTTGAACAAATTTGAGAAAGAACACAACGGAGGTGAATAAGGTTGAAAACACTCCTTTAGAAAAGAGTAACAAAGAACATTGCGAAAAAACCTTGAGGTTTAAGGGAAAGATAAATATTGAAACCACTCCGGTTGAAACAAGATAGAAACAGATTAAGAATGATATAATTTGGGCAGCATTTCGACTGAAAAGAAATGGAATTGTATAAGAACTTGATAAGATGAGACGATACTTGAAGAAATCACAACACACTGCGTCCGGAACAAATGTAAGAATAGAATCAAAAGAATGGAGGAGAAAACAACATCTTCTACCTCAAATGAGCTCGGACAACATCTTTATGAGAAGGGTCGAATGGAGTTGTTGGAATACCAATAACGAAAAGAGTGAGCTAGTAGTGGACTTATGGAAAACTTCTCAAATTATGAGGTGACAACCTGCCACTCATGGGGAAAAAATTGGATTGGTATGAACAAGGAGACGAGAAAATATTTCACCGGGAGGACAAAGAAGAACTTGGGTCCTTTATAAGCACCATAGATAGCAACAAACCTTAGGGAAGGCTTTAGGTGAAATATAACCCAAGATAACTCCAATGACGAGATTGATGGATTTAAAATATCTCATTCATGACAACATGTGAATCATGAAACATGAATTCAAATTATCAAGAATGACATAATACCACCTCCAATGATACGGAAGAAATAATTGCACTCCGGATTGCAAGATGAAGAAACTTAAGCTCCTTAGAAAAGAATCTTGATGAACGCTTCGAGAAGGAAATAAATCCTTGATGAACCATCATGTATAGCCTCCATGAAGAAACTCCGGTAACAAAAGAATAAAAATAAAGAGAAATTGAAAACACAAGGTGAATCCTTGCGATGATTTACATGGATCTCCGTGATAATTAGAGCTTGGAACTCCGGGAAAGAAAAGATAAAGCATCTCGAACTGAGAATATGATATGATGAACCACTCCGGAATAAGGAATTAATCACTTGGATGGAACAAGAATAAGAATTATGTTATGCGTATCATTCAACAATTAAATTGCTGACAAGCAACGGATTTGACATACTACTTATTCTCGTAGAAAAGATTAAGAGAGAGATATAACATAAACTTGAGAAGGTTTTCGACGAATCCACCGGTAGGATTGAAAACAACAAAAGAATTGATATGATAACAAGGTAAGAAGAATCTTGAATGAACCACCGTGAGAATTAAAAATGAACGAAGAAGAAAAATAAAGAAGCACCGGGAAGAATTAGAGAACAAATGAAGATACTTGAGGGGAATTTAGATAAAAGAGAACGAAGAGATCACGAACTGATTAGAGAAAACTTGAACGAAGCACCGGTAAGATTTTGAAGAACGAGAGCTGAAGCTGAAATGGATAATCCTAAAATGATGGCCTTCGGATAAACAAACTGAAAAACTCTTGAAATGCTCCGGATAGGTGAAAAGGATTCTCACAATCGAAAACAATTATGAGATGATTTCCGAGAATGGGGAAAGATATGGAGGAAAACTCTTCTTCGGTCTTCAAATGATGAGAATGACAACGCGAAACACCACCAAGAATTATTGAGGCACACCGGAATAACGAAGAATATAAAAGTTGAATCAACAATGAATTGAATTTGAAAGATCTTGGAGAAAGACATTTAACTGATGATAAATCATTCTTACGTCAAACTTGGAAAAGAATTTGAGAGTAATCCCGGGAAAATAAGAAGAGTCAGGTAAGATCCTGGAAAAAGACCTGTGGGTTAGGGCCCACTCAAAAGAAAACACCGTTGAACGATTTACAAGAGAGAAAGCACCGGTTGAATTAAATGGCTTGAATAAGATAGCATTCCCGAAAGATCTTGACAGAATGAGAATAAAATCCAACATCTTCTGAGGTATCTTCAGCACTCCGGAATAATAGAATAGCAAGCGGTGAAAGATTGTGAGGTGCACCGGCATGAGAAGGTATTTGAAACGATGAAAAATGATATGATCAACACCAAAGCTTGATTTGAGTCCACCGGAGAAGAAAAGAATGAAGAATGACGAACTTGAAGAGCATCTTCATGAGAACCACCAGGTAGAACATTCAAAGAAAAGAATGAAGAGACTTCACAAGAATAAAATGATACTTGAATAATAAATCTGAATCCTTGAAGAAATAAGGGTGGGAGGGCGGGAAAACAAAGGCAACTTGGGGACGGATGAAACAAACACCGTTGAGAAGAATTGATACTAGATCTTGCGGATGTTGAAAATGGACAGAACCACTTGAAGAGAAACACACCAGTTGAGAAGGATTGACATGACAATCTTAATAAATGAGAAGGATTAGTATTCACATAGCAATATGAAAACACCGCTTGGGGAAGGTATGGAATCAACATTTGACTTCGAAGCAACTCGAATACCACAACTCAAAAAAAACAAAAGATTGGCTTGCAAAATAATCCAGAACAAACATATGATAGAGATTTCGTCCAAAGTTTTCATGGTGGGGCCTACACGGGCTCGATCGTACAACACCATCATGTACAAGGCAGTGCACATGACATACGAACCGTCCCCGAGTCGGCTTAGCCAAGGACTCTTTAAGACACAACGAGACCACTGTAAAATCGACCGTGAATAGGCGGACCACTAGACGTCGAACCCCAATTTCATATCATACATCTGCTGGAAAGATATCCTAAGAGCTACTTGAATTCCCACTTATAAACTCCCGAAATTTTCCGGTTATGCAATCAGGTGTTGGGGATACAGGGGAAGCATAATATCTCACCCAAAACTAGCAAATCCTACATCCAGCTGTATCCATCCTTCAACACATAACCAAGAAACCTTCGGAAATAATCTACCTCAACCTTTGAAAAGCATCAGTTATACAAGTTATGGCAATACTCCCGAACTCCCGCCCCAGTACTGGGTGGCGTCGAGGTTATCTCAGCAACAACTGCATAAAAGAGATTTTCGATGTCGGCGTACTAAACTCAGGTATTCCAGAATTGCAACGATAAAATTGTGACGACAACACCTTGGAGCTCAACTCCCCGGGACACTGCCACAACCCCTAAATGACAGGAGGCACCAAGAACAATGTTCTCATCACAAAACCATCGGAACGATTCCAACATACCCGCGTGATCCTAAAAAAATTTAGTGAAATTTGATAAGAGAAGAGTCAAAACTCTACGTCAGGATGCCTTACCAGAGCGATGAAGGGACTGGGGAGTAAAAAGAATTCCTAACTCTCCGATATATAATTCCTAAATGACTCAAAACATTTTTCTAGACTCAACTCGGCCGCTAATAACGATCAAGCAGTGGGGGCTCCTAAGGTCGGGGAAGGCTCTGATTACCAACTTGTAACGCCCTCGATGCGGCTATATCTCCCACGTGTCGAAGCACGACTTAGAGGCATAACCGCATTGAAAGCAATGTCGCAAGTGAGGTAATCTTCACACAACCCATGTAATACATAAGGGAAAACATACATAGTTGGCTTACAATCGCCACTTCACACAATTACATGAATAAAGCATTACATCATCCAAATACAATCAAGGTCCGACTACGGAACCAGAATAAAAGAAGACTACCCCAAATGCTACACAGATCCCCGATCGACCCCAACTGGGCTCCACTACTGATCAACTAGAACGAAACAACACAAAGGACAAGATGTTCATCGAGCTCCTCCTTGAGCTTGGTTGAGTCACCTGCATGGTATCATCGGCACCTGCAAACTGGTTTTGGAAGTATCTGTGAGCCACGGGGACTCAGCAATCTCGCACCCTCGCAATCAAGACTATTTAAGCTTATAGGAAGGGTAAAAGGTATGAGGAGTAGCTGCAGCAAGCGACTAGCATATATGGTGGCTAACATACGCAAATGAGAGCGAGAAGAGAAGGCAAAGCACGATCGAGAAACTATGATCAAGAAGTGATCCTAGAACAACCTACATCAAGCATAACTCCAACACCATGTTCACTTCCCGGACTCCGCCGGAAAGAGACCATCACGGTTACACACGCGGTTGATGCATTTTAATTAAGGTCAACTTCAGGTTTTCTACAACCGAATGTTAACAAATTCCCATCTGCCCATAACCGCGGGCACGGCTTTCGAAAATTCAAATCCCTGCAGGGGTCCCAACTTAGCCCATCACAAGCTCTCACGGTCAACGAAGGATATTCCTTCTAGCGGGAAGACCCGATCAGACTCAGAATCCCGGTTACAAGACATTTCGACAGGGTAAAACTAAACCAGCAACACCGCCCGAATGTGCCGACAAATACTGATAGGAGCTGCACATATCTCTTTCTCACGGCACACTCAGATTGTCCTAGGTACGGGTAGGCCAGCCCAGAGTTGCCCCTGGTGGCCACCGGCAGCTGACAGGTTGGACCAACACTCAGAGGAGCACTGGCCCGGGGGGGGGGGGTTAAAATAATGATGACCCTTGAGTCTGCAGAACCCAAGGGAAAGAAAAGGGGTAGGTGGCAAATGGTAAAACCAATGTTGGGCATTGCTGGAGGAGTATTACTCAAGGCGAACTGTCAAAGGGTTCCCATTATTACCCAACCGCGTAAGGAACGCAAAATCCGGGAACATAACACCGATATGACGGAAACTAGGGCGGCAAGAGTGGAACAAAACACCAGGCATAAGACCGAGCCTTCCACCCTTTACCAAGTATATAGATGCATTAATTAAATAAGATATATTGTGATATCCCAACAAGTAAACATGTTCCAACAAGGAATCACATCTCCATGTTCCAACAAGGAACAAACTTCAATCTTCACCTGCAACTAAGAAGGCTATAAGAGGGGCTGAGCAAAGCGGTAACATAGCCAAACTCCTGCCCCAGTACTGGGTGGCGTCGAGGTTATCTCACCAACAACTTCATAAAAGAGATTTTCAATGTCGGAGTACTAAACTCAGGTATTCCAGAACTGCAATGATCAAATTGTGATGACAACACCTTGGAGCTCAACTCCCTGGGACACTGCCACAACCCCTAAATGACAGGAGGCACCAAGAACAATGTTATCGTCACAAAACCATCGGAACGATTCCAAGATACCCGCGTGATCCTAAATTTTTTTAGTGAAATTTGAGAAGAGAAGAGTCAAAACTCTACGTCAGGATGCCTTACCAGAGCGATGAAGGGACTGGGGAGTAAAAAGAATTCCTAACTCTCCGATATATAATTCCTAAATGACTCAAAACATTTTTCTAGACTCAACTCGGCCGCTAATAACGATCAAGCAGTGGGGGCTCCTAAGGTCGGGGAAGGCTCTGATTACCAACTTGTAACGCCCTCGATGCGGCTATATCTCCCACGTGTCGAAGCACGACTTAGAGGCATAACCGCATTGAAAGCAATGTCGCAAGTGAGGTAATCTTCACACAACCCATGTAATACATAAGGGAAAACATACATAGTTGGCTTACAATCGCCACTTCACACAATTACATGACTAAAGCATTACATCATCCAAATACAATCAAGGTCCGACTACGGAACCAAAATAAAAGAAGACTACCCCAAGTGCTACACAGATCCCCGATCGACCCCAACTGGGCTCCACTACTAATCAACTAGAACGAAACCACACAAAGGACAAGATCTTCATCGAGCTCCTCCATGAGCTTGGTTGAGTCACCTGCACGGTTTCATCGGCACCTGCAAACTGGTATTGGAAGTATCTGTGAGCCACGGGGACTCAGCAATCTTGCACCCTCGCGATCAAGACTATTTAAGCTTATAGGAAGGGTAAAAGGTATCAGGAGTAGCTGCAGCAAGTGACTAGCATATATGGTGGCTAACATACGCAAATGAGAGCGAGAAGAGAAGGCAAAGCACGATCGAGAAACTATGATCAAGAAGTGATCCCAGAACAACCTACGTCAAGCATAACTCCAACACCGTGTTCACTTCCCGGATTCCGTCGGAAAGAGACCATCACGGTTACACACGCGGTTGATGCATTTTAATTAAGGTCAACTTTAGGTTTTCTACAACCGGACGTTAACAAATTCCCATCTGCCCTTAACCACGGGCACGGCTTTCGAAAGTTCAAATCCCTGCAGGGGGTCCCAACTTAGCCCATCACAAGCTCTCACGGTCAACGAAGGATATTCCTTCTAGCGGGAAGACCCGATCAGACTCAGAATCCCGGTTACAAGACATTTCGACAGGGTAAAACTAAACCAGCAACACCGCCCGAATGTGCCGACAAATCCTGATAGGAGATGCACATATCTCTTTCTCAGGGCACACTTAGATTGTCCTAGGTATGGGTAGGCCAGCCCAGAGTTGCCCCTGGTGGCCACCGGCAGCTGACAGGTTGGACCAACACTCAGAGGAGCACTGGCCCGGGGGGGGTTAAAATAATGATGACCCTTGAGTCTGCAGAACCCAAGGGAAAGAAAAGGGGTAGGTGGCGAATGGTAAAACCAATGTTGGGCATTGCTGGAGGAATTTTACTCAAGGCGAACTGTCAAGGGGTTCCAGTTATTACCCAACCGCGTAAGGAACGCAAAATCCGGGAACATAACACCGATATGATGGAAACTAGGGCCGCAAGAGTGGAACAAAACACCAGGCATAAGGCCGAGCCTTCCACCCTTTACCAAGTATACAGATGCATTAATTAAATAAGATATATTGTGATATCCCAACAAGTAAACATGTTCCAACAAGGAACAACATCTCAATGTTCCAACAAGGAACAAACTTCAATCTTCACCTGCAACTAAGAACGCTATAAGAGGGGCTGAGCAAAGCGGTAACATAGCCAAACAACGGTTTGCTAGGACAAGGTGGGTTAGAGGCTTGGTTCAACAATATAGGAGGCATGATAAACAAGTGGTAGGTATCGCAGCATAGGCATAGCAAAAGAGCGAGCATCTAGCAAGCAAAGATAGAAGTGATTTCGAGGGTATGGTCATCTTGCCTGAGATCCCGCAAGGAAGAAGAACGAGTCCATGAAGAAGACAAACGGACGTAGTCGAACGGTTCCTCACAAACGCGACGTTATCGGAACCAACCCGAAGAAGCAACACCGGAAAAGAGAAAACAACCTAGTAAACAACCACCACATAGACATGGCATGATGCGCAAACAAGAATGATGCATGTCCGGTTTAAAGAGGGCATGGCATGGCAAAGTGCAACAAACAACACTACAAATTAAGTGGAGCTCAATATGCAACGAGTTGCATATTGAAAGAACACAACATGCCTTATTTAGTTCTCTCTCGTTTATGTACCCAACAATATTAAATGTTGTTAGCATGGCAAGAGGTGAAGCATGATGAAACTATCTAATCTAGGCAAGTTTAAATGAGGTCGGAACAACAAACAACAATTCCGGAAACTCCTCATATGCATATATTAGGTTTGGTACTGTTCTGCCCTAAATATAATTTTAGAGTTGTTAAACATTTAAAGTGATGCCACCATGTTAAACTAGGCAAAATTCTACCCCATTTACATATAAAGTTTGTTAGGTTTGGAGCTACGGTTAAATAGTTATGAATTAAAGCATTTTAACATGACATAGAGCAAAAATTAATCAAACACCATTTTAAACATTTTAAACATAGAAGAAAGTTGGATATAATTAAACTACAGAAATTTCTAAGCACTTTACATATATGAAGTTTTTACGTATGATGCACAGTTCTGGAGTTATTAAATGCATGATCATCAGGGTTTTTCTGCAAATCTGCCAACTCTGGATAATTAGCTAAAATCGCAGGTAGGAAAAAACACTATACGGGCCGAAACTAAGTAGAGGTCGAACAGAAAAGAAAAAAAAGGAGGCGCTGGTGGTGCGCTCACCATGGGCCTCGGCCCGGTTCAGTGGAGGAGGAGGTAGGCCGCGAAGGGGCAAGCTGGTCCTAGAGGCTGCTGGTCTAGGCGTAGTCATCCGACGCTGGTGCTGGGCCGGATCTGGTAGGAAGCAGGCCGGCTAGGTGACCTGGGGAGGCACGGGCGCGGTTAACGCTCGCGGGCGCTGGATCGGAGCAGGTCGACGCGGACAAAGTCACATCGCTCGATGCAGAGGAACAGGAGGCAGAGGTGAGGCGGCGCCATGGGACTTGGGAGTGATGCTGATCCGGCGACGACGGTGCAACGATGGGAGGCCGGGAACGGGCGGCGGCGCTCCAGGGTTGCAGGATTTGGCGACCTCCATCCATGGCAGCTCAAGGTCGGCGGCGCTGGGTGGCCTCTGGGAGACAGAGAGCTCCAAATGGGAGAGAGAAAAACGGGAAAAGAGGAACGGAAGGAGAAGGGCGGCGAGAGGGGTCCTGATAGAGGTGGTTGCCGGCATCGACGAGGGACTCGATCGGGAGATCCTCTCCCGTTCCTGATCGACGATTCTGTCGCGAGAGGTGGCCTCGATCCGATCTGGATCGAGCGCTGCAGAAGGCTCGGGCGTGCTGATGGTCGTCGGATCCCCATCTGGCGGCCATAGATGGATGGGTGGGAGGCTGGATCTGGGCCGGATTCGATTGGTGGTGGAGGAAGAACGAGGAGAGGGCTGGTCTGGCGGCGGTGAAGGGACAGATCCCCTAGTGATTAGGGTTTGACTAGAGTTTGGACCGGTGAATATATACAGCAGGTGGACTAGGCTTAGGGGCTACCTCGTCCCTCCGATTGTAATCGTACGGTCCCGAAAAATAGGTTAGGTAGCCTAAAGAGAAAAATGGAGACGTTTTGTAGATGTTTGGGGATGATCCGGACACGACGGTGATGACTGCTCGGGTCAGGTCCGAGTAAGTTTCGGACGCGAACGAGAGGTCTATGCGCGGCGCAAAGAGGGGTAGGCTGGGCCTAGGAGGACTATGGAGAGCGGTTTGGTCTGAGAGGAGAGGGGAGAGATGCAGCCCGGCATGTTTTCCGGAGATCGAAAACGTCCGATGTTAGACCGGCTATACTGCCGCTATAGTTATCCGTTGGGGCATCAAACGATCTTCGAATGCGATGAAACTTGACAGGCGGTCTATCTACACTATAATAAGAACACACGTCAACTCTCATCCCATTCCGAGAACATTTTCCGGACACTTATAAAATACTATTTCGGACATGCCGCGGGCGCGTGCAAGTGTGTCTGGGCTCAGAACGGACAACGGAAGGAGCAAGGAGACCGGGACGGATGCAAGTTTTGAAAACATGATGATGCAATGTACATGATGACATGATAAAATGTAACACACGAGCGAATGACATGGTAACGGTAGCGAATAACTCGAAGACACCTGGCACATCGGTCTCAGGGCGTTACACTGTCGGTGTCAAAACTGGCGGATCTCGGGTAGGGGGTCCCAAACTATGCGTCTAGGCGGATGGTAACAGGAGGCAGGGGACCCGATGTTTTACCCAGGTTCGGGCCCTCTTGATGGAGGTAAAACCCTACGTCCTGCATGATTTATTCTTGATGATATGGGTATTACAAGAGTTGATCTACCACGAGATCGGAGAGGCTAAACCCTAGAAGCTAGCCTATGGTATGATTGTTGTTGTCCTACGAACCTAAACCCTCCGGTTTATATAGACACCGGAAGGGGCTAGGGTTACACAAGGTCGGTTACAAAGGAGGAGATATACATATCCGTATTGCCTAGCTTACCTTCCACGCCTAGTAGAGTCCCATCCGGACACGGGATGAAGTCTTCAATCTTGTATCTTCATAGTCCAACAGTCCGGCCGAAGGATATAATCCGGCTGTCCGGATACCCCCTAATCCTGGACTCCCTCAGTAGCCCCCGAACCAGGCTTCAATGACGACGAGTCCGGCGCGTAGTATTGTCTTCGGCATTGCAAGGCGGGTTCTTCTCCAATTTCCAAGTGTTTGTAAGTAGTTTCCGGCCCCATAAGTGTTGAACCTCTTGGCTTCTGTGCCCAATAAGGGCTATCTCCCATGCGTCGAATGAATACGAGGAGCCAGGGCATTTTTACATTTGCCCCCCTAACGAGATAAATAAATTGTCTATTAAAGGGATAGGGATTCTTAGATCCGATCCACACCACCCTCCACTCAGCGAGAATCCATCAGAGCTCGTATCGGAAAGATCTATTCCAGCATGGCCGACCTCCACAGCTCCTCCTCCCGCCCCTGCAGCCATAAGCCCGGTGATTGGGAGAGGTGTTCAGTCCCACACAGTCGATTGGGCGAACTAGAGACGAAGGGATTTCTCCCTCCGGTGTATATGGTGCCCGTTCGAGCCGGGCTTGCCACCTACAATGGCGGGGAGCAAGCGGAGAGCTTTCACTGTCCCTCCATGGGGGAACGGGTCTGCCTTGTTCCTTATTTACTAAGGGGACTCGGATTTCCAATTCATCCGTTCCTTCGCGGGCTCCTGGAGTTCTACGGCCTACACTTACACAATTTCACCCCTGCCTCCATTCTACATATCGCTGGCTATGTTGCTCTCTACGAGTTGTTCCTGGGCTGCGAGGCTCACTCCGAGCTGTGGAAAAGGCTATTTTGCCCCGTCTCTCGCACACAGAGGGGATCACTTTATCAAGTGGGCGGAGCCGAAATATGGCGCATCCCGATACCGGTACCTGTCCGGTACCCCGAAGAAGTCGTCCGAAGACTGGCCTTCAGAATGATTTTATATGGAGGACGTTCCCCTTCCGGACCCTGTTCGGCGGGGTCTTCCTGAGTTCAACAATGCTCCTCTGAAGAAGCGCCGATGTTGGCGCCCACGGAGCCCCCAGGTGGAAGACAACAAAGAAGTCCTCTATCTGATGAACCGGATCAAAGCACTAGCTCAATCAGGATTGACAATAATCAAAGTTATGTCGATTTGCATAATGCGGGGAGTGCAACCACTTCAATACCGTGGGCACCCCTTGTGGTGTTTCAACCGGGCGCATGACGCCGCCCGCTACAGGTGTAAGGGTCCAGGCGATGCTGCCGCTTTAGCAAAAATTCTGTCCGAATTGTTCAAGGGAGAGGAGGAGGAGTTCACCCGCATCAAGCCACGGGAAGGATTCTCCATGTACAATCCTCCAAGCTGGGTAAGCTATATCCCCTTACTTCCATTTTCCTGCATTCTTTGTCGTAAGTATTCACCTTGCCAGTTTGCGGCAGGAACTACGAAAACCCATAAAGGAGGTTAGCAGCCCCTCTCCACAACCGGAGGACCCTGACCGGGCCCTCGACTTCGGACTTGAAGAAGATTCGGTTATCTTCGTGTAGATGATAGACCGGCAGTTCTATCAGTTAAGCTGCGACGACGCCATGGTGGCCATTACGACCGACTATCCCGGACTGCTCCTTGCATCGTACGTAAGAAAAACCAAAAATCCCAACTCCAAAAACTAGGATCCCCTTTTAGACACTTCACCCACCATATACACATGGCATTTTTCACAGGGAAGGCATTCGGGACACCCTGCCGAACCCGTAGCAACTCGCCAACAAGAGGCGCCTAGCCCGGGTAGGCCAAAAACGAAGGCGGTCAGGATGGAGACGCGGGCAAAGGTATAAAAACCCCGGTCCGTGGTTGTCGTCTTTCTCAAAATGTAATGACGCATGTGTTTCTTTAATAGAAAAAACTCTCGCCGAAATATGTCCGGCGATGTTGCTGATCACGCCTCCACCAGTCGGGCGCCAGGACCGGACATAGAGGCGGAAGCCAATATGGTGCAGGCACCGGATAATCCCCCTACAGAGGATGCGTAAAGATTATCCGCACTAACTCAGAAGTGGAAAGCGCCATGAATCATAGGCGCCGCCCGGCCGTATTCCGTGACGCTTGTTTCTCACTAGAAGCATTTGATGCCTTTAATTCCGGAGAGCCGTACCTCCGTGCTGCTCAAGATGGTCTAGCCAGAGCCACGGATCAGTATGTAAAGGATGTACAGGTGAGTAAATCTGGCGATTTATATGTATCAGTAGCCCCTGAGACTTAAAACAGTTAGCAGAACTGATTTAAGAATCATCTTTATTGTGTAGGTTCTTACAGAGAAGAATACTAGGCTGTCCCAGGAGCTGGAGGAATGCAAGACCCAACTGCGGGCCGCTGTTGCCACATTGCAGGAACTGAAAAAGCCTCCCGCTAGTAACATTTACTTTAAATAATGATGGTTACCACATAGTGTGTGGCGTGGCTGCAGATCTAACAATAGATTTTGCAGATGAATTCGGAAGAAAATCCGGGGGACCAGCATGTCGTGCGACAGCTAGAGGCTGCCAAACGCGTGCTGACTGAGGTTAGGCGGGAGAAAAACAATCTCCTAGACGCCAATGTCAAGCTGGGCGTGGAACTAAAAGACGTTCGAGCCCAGCTTGCAGACTCCGAGAAGGAGAAAAAGTGGCTTTGACAGGTGATGCAGGAGAAAAAGCGGTGTGGCTTTCAGTAAGTGCTTGAACGAATCCTTTTGAAGGGGTTCGGCGAATAAGTCGACTAATAGCATTATGTCTGTAGGTATGTTGATGGGTCGTCCTACGGAGGAAACGCCCGAGTCTGCAGGTGATCTTCTATCCGAGCTCTCGCATCTGCACGGACAAGTTTGGCAGGTGATGCAAGGTGTCCCAGGCCTTGTGGCCATCCGCCTCCCTGCTAGAAGGCGTTGCAGAGCTTACGGAGAAGCTCAAGGGAGCATGGTGTCGCTTCTGATTATGGGAGATATTGGTCTGCCGACAAGGTGCCCGAGAAGCCTGGGCCATGGTGAAGACGCGGTACACCAAGGCTGACCCAAATCACATGGCTGAGGTTCGACCTGTGGGGCCCGACGGAAAAGGGATCCCCATTAGCTTAGTTTATGGTCATTGGTGCTTGAACAGACAAGTGCTCAACTAGTTATGTTATATTACATGGGTAGTAAGAAACATCTTCCAGGGAGAATAGTTCCATTAAGGGTTCCTTTCCCTCGGTAAGCATGCCCTAAAGTGCATGTCGGACTGTGATAGGAAATGCAGGAAAAAACATCTGGGGGCAGATATGTAAAATAAATAAAAATCATCTTTTGTTCGCTGACTGAATATTCCCTTAAGAACGCTAGCTTTCGGCTTCACCCAGTCTGAGGTACACATCCGGCTGATCCGGCAGTAACAATCGCAGAGGTGCTCCCCTTATGCCCTAGCCGAATTAACGGGAACGTAGGGCATAAATACAAGAGCCAGGCAACCCAGCTTGGCCAAAACTTAAGTCATATTGATGCATATAATGGCGAAAAAAGGTACATGTGGAAGCATAACACATGTGCGGCGCACGAGGCCCAAATAAATAATCAAGCTTCTGTGAAAGAAGCCCCCAGGTATGATGAGTGCGGCTAGTGCATCTGTAATGTGCAAACGAGGCGCAAGTTGGCCTTTGAAGGCCTGGAGAAACAATAAAAGAAAGAAAGAAAAACGAGAAAGATAATATATAAAAAATGGACAGAGGAAGGGGACGAACACAGGGTGCGGCGCTAGGCGTAGAATCTTTGGAGCCTGGCCGCGTTCCATGGGTTCGGCTCGAGCCGATTAGTCGATGCATCCTGCAGTCGGTACGCTCCACCGGTCAGAACTTGGTCAATAATGAAGGGACCTTCCCATTTGGGCTCGAGCTTGTTCTTTTTCTTATCCGGCGGATGTAGAACTAGTTCGCCAATGTTATAAGTTTTGGCCCGTACTTCCCTGCTTTGGTATCTGCGAGCCTATTGCCGATAAAATGCGGAACGGGCTTTTGCCAGGTCACGCTCCTCCTCCAAGGTGTCCAGACTGTCCTACCGATCAAGCTCGGCTTCTCTTTCTTTGTACATGCACACTCGAGGTGAGTCATTGTAACGCCCTCGATGCGGCTTTATCTCCCACTTGTCGAAGCACGGCTTAGAGGCATAACCGCATTGAAAGCAATGTCGCAAGTGAGGTAATCTTCACACAACCCATGTAATACATAAGGGAAAGAGATACATAGTTGGCTTACAATCGCCACTTCACACAATACATGAATAAAGCATTACATCATCCAAATACAATCAAGGTCCGACTACGGAACCAAAATAAAAGAAGAACCCCAAATGCGACAAAGGTCCCCGATCGACCCCAACTGGGCTCCACTACTGACCAACTAGATCGAAACAACACAAAGGACAAGATCTTCATCGAGCTCCTCCTGAGCTTGGTTGCGTCATCTGCACGGACTCAACGGCACCTGCAAGCTGGTTTTGGAAGTATCTGTGAGCCACGGGGACTCAGCAATCTCGCACCCTCGTGATCAAGACTATTTAAGCTTATGGGAAAGGTAAAGGTATGAGGTGGAGCTGCAGCAAGCGACTAGCATGTATGGTGGCTAACATACGCAAAAGAGAGCGAGAAGAGAAGGCATAGCACGATCGATAAACTATGATCAAGAAGTGATCCTAGAACAACCTACGTCAAACATAACTCCAACACCGTGTTCACTTCCCGGACTCCACCGGAAAGAGACCATCAGGGTTACACACACGGTTGATGCATTTTAAATAAAGTCAACTTCAGGTTTTCTACAACCGGACATTAACAAATTCCCATCTCCCCATAACTGCGGGCACGACTTTCGAAAGTTCAATCCCTGCAGGGGTGTCCCAACTTAGCCCATGACAAGCTCTCACGGTCAACGAAGGAATAGACCTCCTCCCGAGACATTCCGGTCAGACTCGGTATCTCGGTTCTACAGGACTCTTCGACAAGTTAAAACAAATCCAGCAACACCACTCGAATGTGCCGACAAATCCCGATAGGAGATGCACATATCTCGTTCTCAGGGCACACGGGATGAGCAAGACGTCGGGTAGGCCAGCCCAGAGTTGCCCATGGTAGCCCCGGACATCGCTCGTTTGGACCAACACTCAGAGGAGCACTAGCCCGGGGGGGTAAAATAATGATGACCCTCAGGAGCGCGACTCCCAAGGGAAAAGAAAAGGCTCGGTGGAAAATGGTAAAACCAATGTTGGGCATTGCTGGAAGAGTTTTATTCAAGGCGAACTGTCAAGCAGTTCCCATTATTACCCAACCGCGTAAGGGACGAAAAATCCGGGAACATAACACCGATATGACAGAAACTAGGGCGGCAAGAGTGAAAGAAAACACCAGGCATAAGGCCGAGCCTTTCACCCTTTACCAAGTATATAGATGCATTAATTAAATAATATATATAGTGATATACCAACAAGTAAACATGTTCCAACAAGGAACAACAACTCCATGTTCCAACAAGGAACATACTTCAATCTTCACCTGCAACTAACAATGCTATAAGAGGGGTTGAGCAACGCGGTAACATAGCCAATCAACGGTTTGCTAGGACAAGGTGGGTTAGGGGCTTGGTTCAACAATATAGGTGGCATGGTAAGCAAGTGGTAGGTATCATAGCATATGCAAAGCAAAAGAGCGAGCAACTAGCAAGCAAAGATAGAAGTGATTTTGAGGGTATGATCATCTTGCCTGAGATCCCGCAAGGAAGAAGAACGAGTCCGTGAAGAAGAAAACAGACATAGTGAAACGAATCCTCACAACTCCGGAACGAAACCGAAGCTAACGCGAGAAGCAACCCGGAAAGGAGCAAACAACAAAGTAAACAACCATCACATAAGCATGGCATGATGCACAACCAGGTATGATGCATGTCCGGTTTAAATGAGGCATGTCATGGCAAAATGCACAAACAATCCTACAAATTAAATGGAGCTCAATATGCAATGAGTTGCGTGTTGACGAAACACCACATGAATTATTTAGTTGTCTCTCGTTTAGGTACTCAACAATATTAAATATTGTTAGCATGCAAAGAGGTGAAGCATAAAGAAACTATCTATCTAGGAAATTTCAAATGAGGCCGAAACAACAAAACGACAAGTCCGGAAAATCCCCATATGCATTTAGCAATTTAATGCAAACAACAATTTTAAACATTTTAGTTGTTATCATGATGCGGGTGACGTGAGCAAGTTTTATGCAAATTTAAGAAAAGTTGACAAGGGCATATTAAGAAGCATTTGTCAACGTCGCGGAAATGAAAAGGGGAGCCACATCAACGATAATGAAACGGTACCACGGCAACATTCTGGTTCCGGTAACTCGATTGAGATCCCGGTGCAAAGAAAGTGCGACGGGAGCATGACATGCGATAGAAGGTGGGTGCTCCCAGTTACCGGGTTCCCACATGACGGTGACAAGGTAAAATAGGGCAACGTGCACCGACAAATCGAGCACGGTGCAAGCACGAGCATCTCATACATCACACATGCATTCGTTCACGGCGGTCGTCTCGGGGTTATACCTTCGAAGCGTGCGTTATCATAGTGGTTTGGGTCAAGCGGTGTAGAGGAAGTAGACCTTCTCGGGACGTCGAGGGAAGTAGTGCTTCACGCGACAGTAGTCGAAGTAGTCGTCCTATCGTTCATCGGCGATCATCGGAGCGGTAGTGGTACATGTTTCGAAGAGGAACTTGACGAGTCCGAGTAACTCGAGGTCGATGGTAGTCGTTCACGTTCATAGTTGCATGAGTTTCCGTAGATGTTCGAGTCATCGGTAGCGGTTTTCGGTGAATCCCGAAACGGTCTTGGCGTCTTCATGCGTAGGGGTACTCGGCGTCATGGTACTTGGGTTTTCGGACTTGCCGATCTCGTTCTTGCAACGGTAGTCGAACTTGACAAAAAACGGGTCTCCTCGAGGACTTGATGCATCCAAGTTCTTCTGGTTTGTAGATGTACTCGGCGTTCTGAGTCTGGGTCTGGCCGGTCTTGATGGTCCGAAACGGACAAAACGCAAAGGAACCCAGGTGGCAGCATCAAGGAAGCGATGGTTGTGGTCAGCGGCAGGAAGCAGCAGCCCCTGTCATTGAACGCAGGGTGAAGCAGAGGGCGTTGCACGGCGGTGCGGGCAGGGACTTGACGCGGGGCAGAGGTGGACTTGGGGCTCCGGCGGGAGGAACTTGCGGTGCAGGGGGCGGCGAGCTCGAGCAGATCCGGGAGAGGCTGGCTTGCAGCCTGGACGGGAGGTGAGTGGCGGCGGTAGCTTCGAGCTCGGCTAGCCGCGGCCATGGAGGACGGCGGCGCTGAGGCGGGGCGATGACAGGGTGGCCTGGACGAGGCTGGAAGCCGAGGAGGGAGCGGTCGACGGAGCCCAGACCAGGAGTCGAGGCGGCGGAGCTCCTGCTCGGCGACAGGCGAGAGGAGGGACCAGCGGGATCGGGCACGGGGCTCTGTGCGGGTGTGGAGTCGCCGGAGTTGGCCTCCAGTGGCGGCGCGAGAGCGCTCCAGGCGACGCAAGGAGAAGTAGAGGCGCGAGGTAGGAGAGGAGGGCGCTCGATGAGGAGAGAGCGAGGGGATCGAGTGGGTTCTGGCCTCTAGCGGCGCGAGGGAGACGAGGGAGACGAGGGAGAGGGAGAGAGCGATGCGGGAGGGGGTTCGGGTATGCAGCGGGGCTGATTGGGCCTGGCCTTGGGCCGGCGCGTGAGGGAGGGAGCCCAAGGATGGCAGTGGTGCAGGCCTGGCCAGGGGTGCAGGCTGCCTCTCTCCGTAAATATATCTCTTTTCCCATTTAAAAAGAAAACCGAAAAGAGAAGGAAAAGAAAGAGAAGGTTGGGATGGAAACTGGGCATGGGGATAATTTTACTGGACTCGAAAAAATGATCTTGATCCAAGAAAAGTATAAACGGGCATGTACCAAGTTTGGATTGGAACTCGTTTGAATTAAATTCAAATGAGTTTGAATAAGAAGTGGGCGTTAGAAAGGTCCCAAAATGTTGAGATTTTTGGAAGACCTCCGGAAAAAGATAAAGAATTTATGGACGAAGTTTGAGGAGCAAACTCGAAGCGGAAAAGACATGTGATTATTGATAGGTGATCCCAAACTAATGGAATATTTCGTTATAGGTCCCTATAATATTCGGAGGATATTTCATAAAGACAAATCACCACATGAATTCCCTCGGTTTAAATGGATCAAAGATCCATGCCATTTATTTAGTTGAGTTAAGAAAAGAAATGACATGATGGCATGATGACATGATGCAATGGACATGATGCAAAGATGAAATGCAACGGGCCAAATAAATCACACGACGAAACCCGGAAACCCTGGAAGGCATCTAAAGCTCCTGTCTTGGGGCATTACAACACTCCACCACTATGAGAGGATCTCGTCCCGAGATCTAGAATGGCACCGGAGGGACAACGAAAGAGAAATTGAAGAGGTAAAACTAAGTTGCTTCTTTGACAAACGAGTGAGACCAAAGAACCTTGCGAGGTTGAACAAATTCGAGAAAAGAATACAACGAAGGTGAACAAAGTTGAAAGCAGTCCGGTAGGGAAGAGTTTCAAGGAAGAATAAATTCGGACAGCACTCCGGTTGAAACGGAAGGCAAAAACTTGATAAAATGAAAATAACTTGAGCAAAAGGGCACGACACTCCGGTTTAATGGATAGGCATGAAAGAACATGATCCTGACAAAGCAAGAAGATGGGTTGGAGAGAGCAACATCACAATGCCTACGGAACGCAGAGAAACAAGATCTTGAGGGAGCACGCTTACAAAAAATGCTAGAATGGAGTTGTTGGAAAACCAACAATGAAAAGAATAAGCTTGGTATGGTCTTATGGAAAACATCTCAAATTTTTTTGAGGTGACACCCGACCACTCACGGGAAAAGAATTGGATTGATATGAACGAGGAGATGAGAAACTTATTTCACCGGAAGGATGAAATAAGAACTTGGGTCATTTATGAGCACCATATGTAGCAACAATCCTTAGGGAACGCTCTAGGTGAAATATAACCCAAGGTAATTCCAACGAATAGGTTGATGGATTTAAAATACCCCATTCTTAAAAACCTGTGAATCATGAAACATGAACTCAAATTATCAAGAATGACATAATACCACCTCCGATGATATGGTAGAGGGAATTGCACTCCGGATTGCAAGATGGAGAATGCTTGAGCTCCTCTGAAAAGAATGTCAATGAACACTTCGAGAAGGAATTAAATCCTTGATGAACCATCATGTAGAGACTCCATGAAGAACTCCGGTAATAAAAGAATGATCAATCGAAAGGAAAGAGAAGTTGAAAACACAAGGTGAATCCTTGCAATGATTAGATAGATCTTTGGAATGATATAATTAAATAACTTTGAGCTTCGGAAAGAAAGATTAAACAAGTGAAACCGAGAGTTTTGATGAGGCTCCAGAATAAGGAATTGAATTTACTCGATGAAACAAGAATAAGAATTACATTATGTTTATCCTTCATCAATTAAATTGATGACAATCAACGGATTTGACATACTACTTATTCTCGTAGCAAGCATTAAGACAGATATAGCGCCAACTTGAGAAGGTCTTCAACAAATCAGCCGTCGGGATTGAAAGAACGAATGAATTTATATGGAAGAGAGATCTTGAACGAACCACCGTAAGAATTGAAAACGATTGAAGTAAAGGTAAAGAAAACACCGGGAAGAATTATAAAATGAACATAGATTTAGAGGATTTAGAAACATGAGAACGAAGAGATCACGAGCCGATTAAAGATCACTTGAACGATGCACCGGTAAGATTAGAGAACGATAACTGAAGGCTGGGAATGAATAATTATGAGATGATGGGCTCCGAAGAATCAAATTAAGAAGTCTCTTGAATTTGCTTCGGATGGGTGAAAAGAATTCTCACAATCAAACAATTATGAGAGGATGACCTCGAATTAGAACCACGATTCTCTGAAAGAACGGATAAGATAAAGAGGTAAAACTCTTCTTCGGTATTCAAATGTTGAGAATGACGACGAGAAACACCACCAAGAATTGTTGAGGCACTCCGGAATGAAGAATGGAAAAGGTTGAGCCAACGATGAAAATAGTGTGAAAGATCTTGGAGAAGGCATTTGACTGATGATAACTCACTCTTACGTCAAACTTCAAAAAGAATTTAGGATAGCTCCGGGAAAATAGAAGAGTCAGGTAAGATCCTGGGAAAAGACCTGTGGGTTAGGGCCCACTCAAAAGAAACACTGTAGAACAATTTAAAAGAGAGAATGCACCGATTGAATTAAATGGCTAGAATGAGATAACAACCTCGAGATATCTTCAATGAATTAGGAATGAAAATATGAATCTTCTGAGATATCTTCAGCACTCCAGAAAAAAAGAATAGCGAGAAGTGAATTATTATGAGGTGCACCGGTATGAGAAGGTCTTTGAAACGAGGAAAATGGGATATGAGATCAACACCGAAAGCTTGAATTGGTTCCACCGGAGAAGAAAGAGAATGAAAAATGATGCACTTGAGGTTCCGTTAGAATCTTCATGAGAATCACCGGGTATGAACATTGAAGGAAAAGAATGAAGAGACTTCGCATCAATAAAAGGATACTTGAATAAGAAGGCCGAGTCCTCGAAGAAAAAGGGTGGGTGGGCGGGAAAAACAAAGGCAACTTGGAGACGGATGAAACAAACACCGTTGAGAAGAAGTGATAATAGATCTTGCGAATGTTGAAGTGATCGGATCCACTTGAGGAGAGACACATCGGTTAAAAGGGATTGACAAAAACAATCTTGATGATCAAGAAGGATTAGTATTCACATAGGAGTATGAGAACACCGCTTAGGAAAGGTATGGAATCAACATTTGACTTCGAAGCAACTCGAATACCACAATTCAAAACAAAACAAATGATTGGCTTGCAGAATAAGCCGGAACAAACATATGATAGAGATTTCGTCTGAAGTTTTCGCGGTGGGGCCTACATGGGCTCGATCGTACAGCACCATCATGTACAAGGCAGTGCACATGACATACGAAGCATCCCCGAGTCGGCATAGCCAAGGACTCTTTAAGACATAACGAGACCACTGTAAAACCAACCGTGAATAGGCGGACCACTAGACGTCGAACCCCAATTTCATATCATATATCCGTCGGAAAGATATCCTAAGAGCTACTAGAATTCCCACTTAAAAACTCCCGAAATTTTTCGGTTATGCAATCAGGTGTCGGGGATACAGGGGAAGCATAATATCTCACCCAAAACTAGAAAATCCTACATCCAGCTGTATCCATCCTTCGACACGTAACCAAGAAACCTTCAGAAATCATCTACCTCAACCTTCGAAAAGCATCTGTTATACAAGTTATGGAAATACTCCCGAACTCCCGCCCCAGTACTGGGTGGCGTCGAGGTTATCTCACCAACGAACTGCATAAAAGAGATATTCGATGTCGGTGTACTAAACTCGGGTATTCCAGAACTGCAACGATAAAATTATGACGACAACACCTCGGAGCTCAACTCCCTGGGACACTTCCACAAAACCCCTGACAGGAGGCACCAAGACAATGTTCTCGTCAGAAAACCATCGGAACGATTCCAAGATATCCACGTGATCCTAAAAAAAATTAGTGAAATTTGGGAAGAGAAGAGTCAAAACTCTATGTCAGGATGTCTTACCAGAGTGATGAGGAGACTAGGGAGTAAAAAGAATTCCTAAACTCTCCGATATATAATTCCTAAATGACTCAAAACATTTTTCTAGACTCAACGACGGCTACTAGTTCGATCAAGCAATGGGGCTCCTAAGGTCGGGGAAGGCTCTGATACCAACTTGTAACGCCCTCGATGCGTCTATATCTCCCACGTGTCGAAGCATGGCTGAGAGGCATAACCACATTGAAAGCAATGTTGCAAGTGAGGTAATCTTCACACAACCCATGTAATACATAAGGGAAAGAGATACATAGTTGGCTTACAATCGCCACTTCACACAATACATGAATAAAGCATTACATCATTGAAATACAATCAAGGTCCGACTATGGAACCAAAATAAAAGAAGAACCCCAAATGCCACAAAGGTCCCCGATCGACCCCAACTGGGCTCCACTACTGACCAACTAGAACGAAACAACACAAAGGACAAGATTTTCATCGAGCTCCTCCTGAGCTTGGTTGCATCATCTGCACGGACTCATCGGCACCTTCAAGCTGGTTTTGGAAGTATCTGTGAGCCACGGGGACTCAGCAATTTCGCACCCTCGCGATCAAGACTATTTAAGCTTATGGGAAAGGTAAAGGTATGAGGTGGAGCTGCAGCAAGCGACTAGCATGTATGGTGGCTAACATACGCGAAAGAGACCGAGAAGAGAAGGCAAAGCACGATCGATAAACTATGATCAAGAAGTGATCCTAGAAAAACCTACGTCAAACATAACTCCAACACCGTGTTCACTTCCCGGACTCCACCGGAAAGAGACCATCACGGTTACACACACGGTTGATACATTTTAAATAATGTCAACTTCAGGTTTTCTACAACCGGACATTAACAAATTCCCATCTGCCCATAACCGCGGGCACGGCTTTCGAAAGTTCAATCCCTGCAGGGGTGTCCCAACTTAGCCCATGACAAGCTCTCGCGGTCAACAAAGGAATAGACCTCCTCCCAAGACATTCTGGTCAGACTCGGTATCTCGGTTCTACAGGACACTTCGACAAGTTAAAACAAATCCAGCAACACCACCCAGATGTGCCGACAAATCCCGATAGGAGCTGCACATATCTCGTTCTCAGGGCACACCGAATGAGCAAGACATCGGGTAGGCCAGCCCAGAGTTTCCCTTGGTAGCCCTGGACATCGCTCGGTTGGACCAACACTCAGAGGAGCACTGGCCCGGGGGGGGTAAAATAATGATGACCCTCAGGAGCATGACTCCCAAGGGAAAAGAAAAGGCTAGGTGGCAAATGGTAAAACCAATGTTGGGCATTGCTGGAAGAGTTTTATTCAAGGCGAACTGTCAAGGGGTTCCCATTATTACCCAACCGCGTAAGGGACGCAAAATCCGGGAACATAACACCGATATGACGGAAACTAGGGCGGCAAGAGTGGAACAAAACACCAGGCATAAGGCCGAGCCTTCCACCCTTTACCAAGTATATAGATGCATTAATTAAATAATATATATAGTGATATCCCAACAAGTAAACATGTTCCAACAAGAAACAACAACTCCATGTTCCAACAAGGAACATACTTCAATTTTCACGTGCAACTAACAACGCTATAAGAGGGGCTGAGCAACGCGGTAACATAGCCAATCATCGGTTTGCTAGGACAAGGTGGGTTAGGGGCTTGGTTCAACAATATAGGTGGCATGGTAAGCAAGTGGTAGGTATCATAGCATAGGCAAAGCAAAAGAGCGAGCAACTAGCAAGCAAATATAGAAGTGATTTCGAGGGTGTGATCATCTTGCCTGAGATCCCGCAAGGAAGATGAACGAGTCCGTGAAGAAGACAAACGGATGTAGTCAAACGAATCCTCACAACTCCGGAACGAAAACGAAGCTAACGCGAGAAGCAACCTGTAAAGGAGCAAACAACAAAGTAAACAACCATCACATAAGCATGGCATGATGCACTACCAGGTATGATGCATGTCCGGTTTAAATGAGGCATGTCATGTCAAAATGCACAAACAATCCTACAAATTAAATGGAGCTCAATATGCAACGAGGACGAAACACCACATGAATTATTTAGTTCTCTCTCGTTTAGGTACTCAACAATATTAAATATTGTTAGCATGCCAAGAGGTGAAGCATAAAGAAACTATCTATCTAGGCAATTTAAAATGAGGCCGGAACAACAAAATGACAAGTCCGGAAAATCATGATGCGGGTGACATGAGCAAGTTTTATGCAAAGAAATGGCAAAGATAATGAAACGGTGCCACGGCAACATTCCGGTTCCAGTAACTCGATTGAGATCCCGGTGCAAAGAAAGTGCGACGGGAGCGTGACATGCGATAGAAGGTGGGGTGCTCCCGGTTACCGGGTTCCCACATGATGGTGACAAGGTAAAAGAGGGCAACGTGCACCGACAAATCAAGCACGGTGCAAGCACGAGCATCTCCTACATCACACATGCATTCGTTCACGGCGGTCGTCTCGGGGTTATACCTTCGAAGCGTGCGTTATCGGAGCGGTTTGGGTCAAGCGGTGTAGAGGAAGTAGAAGTTCTCGAGACATTGAGGGAAGTAGTTGTTCACGCGACGGTGGTCGAAGTAGTCATCCTATCGTTCATCGGCGATCATCGGAGCGGTAGTGGTACATGTTTCGAAGATGAACTTGATGAATCCGAGTAACTCGAGGTCGATGGTAGTCGTTCACGTTCATAGTTGCATGAGTTTCCATAGATGTTCGAGTCATCGGTAGCAGTTTTCGGTGAATCCCGAAACGGTCTTGGCGTCTTCATCCGTAGGGGTACTCGGCGTCGTGGTACTTGGGTTTTTGGACTTGCCGATCTCGTTCTTGCAATGGTAGTCGAACTTGATGAAAAATGGGTCTCCTCGAGGACTTGATGCATCCAAGTTCTTCTGGTTTGTAGATGTACTCAGTGTTCTGAGTCTGGGTCTTGCCAGTCTTGATGGTCTGAAACAGACAAAACGCAAAGGAACCCGGGTGGCAGCATCAAGGAAGCGATGGTAGTGGTCAGCGGCAGGAAGCAATAGCGGGTCCTGGTGGCCGGCATCGCCGGATCTCGCGGATAGGAGGTTGGCTTGCAGCCCGAACGGGAGGTGAGTGGCGGCGGTAGCTTCGAGCTCGGCTAGCCGCGGCCATGGAGGACGACGGCGCTGAGGCGGGGCGATGACAGGGTGGCCTAGACGAGGCCGGAAGCCTAGGAGGGAGTGGTAGACGGAGCCCGGACCAGGAGTCGAGGCGGCGGAGCTCCTGCTCGGCGATAGGCGAGAGGAAGGACCAGCGGGATCGGGCGCGGGGCTTTGTGCGGGTGTGGAGTCGCCGGAGTTGCCCTCCAGTGGCGGCGCGAGAGCGCTCTGGGCGACGCAAGGAGAAGTAGAGGCGCGAGGTAGGAGAGGAGGGCGATCGATGAGGAGAGAGCGAGGGGATCGAGTGGGTTCTGGCCTCTAGCGGCGCAAGGGAGACGAGGGAGACGAGGGAGAGGGAGAGAGCGATGCGGGAGGGGGTTCGGGTAAGCAGCGGGGCTGATTGGGCCTGGCCTTGGGCCGGCGCGTGAGGGAGGGAGGCCAAGGATGGCAGTGGTGCAGGCCTGGCCAGGGGTGCAGGCTGCCTCTCTCCGTAAATATCTCTCTTTTCCCATTTAAAAAGAAAACGGAAAAGAGAAGGAAAAGAAAGAGAAGGTTGGGGTGGAAACTGGGCATGGGGATAATTTTACTGGACTCACAAAAATGATCTTTATCCAAGAAAAGTATAAATGGGCATGTACCAATTTTGGATTGGAACTCGCTTGAATTAAATTCAAATGAGTTTGAATAAGAAGTGGGCATTAGAAAGGTCCCAAAATGTTGAGATTTTTGGAAGACCTCTGGAAAAAGATAAAGAATTTATGGACGAAGTTTGAGGAGCAAACTCGAAGCGGAAAAGACATGTGATTATTGCAAGTGTGTTATAGGTGATCCCAAACTAATGGAATATTTCGTTATAGCTCCCTATAATATTGGGAGGATATGTTATAAAGAGAAATCACCACGTGAATTCCCTCGGTTTAAATGGATCAAAGATCCATGCCATTTATTTAGTTGAGTTAAGAAAAGAAATGACATGATGGCATGATGACATGATGCAATGCACATGATGCAAAGATGAAATGCAACGGGCCAAACAAATCACACGACGAAACCCGAAAACCATGGAAGGCATCTGAAGCTCCGGTCTTGGGGCGTTACAGTCATGAATTATGTCACAGGGAAAGACTGCCTCTGTGCCGTACACCATAAAGAAGGGTGTATATCCGGTACTATGGTTCGGCGTGGTCCGCAGCCCCCAGAGTACGGAGTCGAGCTCCTCTACCCAGTGCGTGTTAGACTCTGTTAAGGACCGCACTAGCCTGGGTTTAATGCCGCTCATTATAAGACCGTTCACGTGCTCCAGTTGACCGTTCGTTTGTGGGTGATAGACCGAAGCATAATCGAGCCTGATGCCCATTTTGCTGCACCAGAGTTTTACCTCATCGGCAGTAAAGTTCGTGCCGTTGTCAGTGATGATGCTGTGAGGGATGCCATAACGGTGTACGACCCCGGATATGAAGTCTATCATCGGTCCGGATTCGACTGTTTTAACAGGTTTGGCCTCTATCCATTTGGTGAATTTATCCACCATGACCAGTAAGTATTTTTTCTTGCGGGTTCCCCCTTTAAGGGGTCCAACCATGTCAAGCCCCCAGACCACGAAGGGCCACATAATGGGGATTGATTGGAGGGCGGTGGGTGTCATGTGGCTTTGATTTGCAAAGAGCTGGTAACCGGCGCAACGTTGGACCATGTCCTCTGCATCTGCCCGGGCCGTTGGCCAATAGAATCCTGTACGGAAGGCCTTGCTTATAAGAGCCTGGGCTGCGGCATGGTGACCGCCGAGTCCGGCGTGAATTTCTGCCAAAAGGTTCCATCCTTCCTCTTCGGAGATACACCTTTGAAGGACTCCGGTAGTGCTTTTTTATACAATTATCCCTCATGGACCCTGTAGGCCTTAGATCGCCGCACTATGCAGCGTGCCTCATTTAGTTCCTCTGGAAGTTCCTGCCTAGTTAGGTAGGCCAGGAATGGTTCTATCCACGGGGCTATGATGGCCATTATTATGTGGGCCGAAGGTGTTATTTCGGTGGCGGAGCCTCCGATTGTGTCAGAGTGTTCGGTAATGGGTATTTTGGTCGGGTCCAGATTATTGTTACCGGTGTCCCCTTCCATTACTATGGATGGCTTGAACAGCCTCTCCAGAAATATGTTGGGGGGGACCGCGTCGCGTTTTGCGCCGATGCGGGCGAGGATATCCGCCGGCTGATTGTTTCTCCCGAGCCACATGATGAAATTCGAGCCCCTCGAACCGAGCTGACATTTTTAGGACGGCCTTGCGATAGGCCACCACTTTCGGATCCTTGGCATCAAAGTCTCCATTTATTTGGGATATTTCAAGGTTCGAATCCCCCCGCACCTCTAGGCATCGAATGCCCATGGATACTGCCATCCGGAGACCATGTAAAAGGGCCTCATATTCGGCTGCGTTGTTGGAGTCCGTATACATTATCTGGAGTACGTATTGAAATGTATCTCCGGCTGGGGACGTCAAAATGACGCTAACCCCTAGACCAGCCAACATTTTGGAGTTGTCGAAGTCCATGATCCAGTTGGAATATGCGTCGTACTCTTTAGGGAGTTCGGCTTCCGTCCATTCGGCGACAAAGTCGGCCAATACTTGCGACTTAATGGCTCGCTGCGGCTTTTAAGTTATGTCGAACAGGAGGAGCTCAATGGCCCATTTGGCAATACGGCCCGTGGCGTCGCAGTTGTTTATAATATCATTAAGTGGCACTTCCGAGGCTACTGTTATCGAACACTCTTGAAAGTAGTGTCGCAGCTTCCGGGATGCCATGAATACCGCGTATGCTATCTTTTGATAATGCGGGTACCGTGACTTGCATGGAGTAAGGACAGTGGATACATAGTATACCAGCTTTTGAAGGGGGAATTTATGTCCATCCATTTCTCGTTCGACGACGAGCACTGCGTTCACAACTTGATGAGTTGCCGCAATGCATAACAGCATTGGTTCGCCAATGTTTGGCGCGGCAAGGACTGGGTTGGTTGCCAATATGGCTTTTATTTCTTCCAATCCGGGTGTGGCGGCATCCTTCCACTCAAAGTGTTCGTTGCGCCGGAGGAGGCGATAAAGGGGTAATGCCTTTTCTCCCAGGCGGGAGATAAAGTGGCTTAGAGCTGCCACGCATCCGGTTAATTTCAGGATTTGTTTGAGGTCCGTTGGGATATCCAATTGTGACATGTACAGAGCTTTCAAGAGCTTTCCGGCTGGCACACCGAAGACGCATTTTTCCGGGTTGAGCTTGATATCATATGTTCGGAGGTTATCGAAAGTGAGCCTCAAGTTGTCTACTAGAGATTCGACATGTTTGGTTTTGACGACCACGTCATCTATGTATGCCTCCATTGTTTTGCCAATCTGGTTTGCCAGACATGTCTGAATCATGCGCTGATATGTTGTGCCGGCATTTTTGAGCCCAAGGGGCTGTATGGTGTGAGGAATGCCATTGCGGCTTGGTCGGGCTCCGCCATCTTAATTTGGTGGTAGCCGGAGTATGCGTCGAGGAAACACAATGAATCGTGTCCTGCGGTAGCGTCGATAATTTGATCGATGCGGGGGAGGGGGAAGGGATCCTTTGGCAAGCCTTGTTGAGGTCCTTAAAATCGACGCACAGGCGCCATGATTTGTCCTTCTTTGGTACCATCACCAGGTTTGCTAGCTAGTCCGGATGTTTTATTTCTCTAATGAATCTGTCCTCCAATAACTTGTCTAGTTCCTCTCCCATGGCTTGTCTCTTAGGTTCAGAGAAACAACGAAGAGCCTGCTTGACTGGCTTGAATCCCTTTAGGATATTGAGGCTGTGCTCGGCCAACCTGCGTGGGATTCCTGGCATGTCTGAAGGGTGCCAGGCAAAAATGTGCCAGTTCTCGTGTAGGAACTCTCATAGTGCGGCATCTACGTCAGGGTTTAATTGTGCCCTGATGGAAGCTATTTTTGTAGGGTCCGTTGGATGGACTTGGAATTTGACTATTTCATCTGCCGGTTTAAACGAGGTGGACTTGGATCTCTTATCGAGTGTCACATCGTCCCTATTCACCGTGGAGCCTATACACAGAATTTTACCAGTAGCGCTATACAAAATCAAGTGCTGCTGCTACTTAGTACCAGCGCGCGTAAATAAACCGCGCTACTGCTAAAGTCATAGCACATGGGCGCACATGGCTAGCACATGGGCCCACATGGGCGTAAATAAACACCGAAAAGCGCTGTTGCTACATTTGAACTGGGCGCACATGGCTAGCCCAACCTAGCAGTAGCGCGTATAATGGCCCAGCGCTACTGCTAATCTCCTTAGCTGCAGCGCGCTTACGTGTAAAGCGCTGCTGCTAATGGAAATAAAATAAAGTGAAAAACAAGTAGAAAAGTAAATGAAAATGAAATAAATAGAAAAAGGAGAAAGGGAAAAAATAAAATGTAAAGAAAAATAAAAGAGAAATGGGAAAAAAGAAGAAAGGAATAGCAGTAGCAGGTTTCAGTAAACGTGCTATAGCTAACTTAGCTATAGCGCGTTTCCTGAAACGCGCTACCGTTACGTTTCACATAAACAGCTGTTTCCGCCCACCCCGCCCCCCGGCCACCAATTCTTCCCCAAATCGTCCCTCGCCCGAGGCCGCCCTCAGCCTCATTGCCGCCGCACGAGGCCACCCTCAGCCTCACCACCGCCGCCCGAGGTCGCCCTCAGCCTCACAGCCGCCGCCCAAGGCCGCCCTCCACGTCACCGTCGGCGCCCTCCACCTCACCGCCGCCCGAGCCCGCCCAGGACCGCCCTTGCCCGTGCCCGAGCCCGCCCTCTCCGCCCCTGCTTCCATCACCGAGCACCTCCCCGCCACCGTCT
>NC_057812.1:724823199-724829606 GCF_018294505.1 Triticum aestivum | reverse complement strand
AGCCGCCGCCCAAGGCCGCCCTCCACGTCACCGTCGGCGCCCTCCACCTCACCGCCGCCCGAGCCCGCCCAGGACCGCCCTTGCCCGTGCCCGAGCCCGCCCTCTCCGCCCCTGCTTCCGTCACCGAGCACCTCCCCGCCATCGTCTCTCCCCTCTCTGTAAGTCCCCCACCCCTCCCCCTCACTCATCTCTCTCTATATTTTAGAGAAAAAATTAGATGTTAATTAGATTTTTTTCAGTTAGGGCACTAGAGTTTTGCTTGGTTAATTAGGTTAGTAGTGCTGCTAGTAGTATTGGTACAGTAGGTTAATTAGGTGATGTTAAATGAATAACCTAAATGAATGAAATTAGTAGTTAACTAAATTTTTTTCCTTTCATCATTATAGAGCACTGAAGTTAACTGAATTTTCTTCTATTAGTAGTTAAATGAATTTTCTTCTACACTGTTTGCACATGTGGTTGCTCGTGTATATTTGGACACTGTTTGCAGGGAATGATGCTTAGTGGCCTATGTTTTGCCGGAATGTTGATTCATTTCTTTTCCGGCAAATTTCAGGTTCTCTATTTGTCCACTTTCTAGCAAAGCTCATTGCGAAATTTTCCGTGAATTTCGGCATGACTTGTGCTACAAACTAGGACATATCGAGTGCCTGTGATTTGCTGCACCAGGAAGGAGTCAACATTCCTGCAAAAACAATAGGCCTTTTTTATGTCATTATTGATTTTATTAGGTCTAGAATTAATTAACTAGATTTAATCATAGGAAACATGGCTAGCAACGATGAAGGACAGGGTTCTGGTGATTGCGACGATGCCTACCGGGCGGCAGACGAATTTTTTAGCCTTACCGATGATCAACCGATGTTATTGTTGGGCCCACCGGTGACATCGGGGACCGAGACCGACACTGAGACCAGTGCTCAGACTCAGACCGGCATCGAGACCAACGCTGAGACTGAGACCGGCGCTGCCTCGGGGAGCGGAGCCGGTGTAGAACCGAAAGCAAAGAGGCAACAGGTTCCTAACAAACTTAGGACTACTAGAGTGGTGGTCACGGAGGTGGATGGCGGCAATTTTGAGCCAACGGCGCCCGAGGAAACGCGTCGATGCTACGGCAATCAAATAGGCTGCATCGTACGGACAACCTCCACCATCAACGATAAGAAACTACAGAAGATAGAAAATATGAGGAGCTCCCTCCTAAAGAAGTTTCACCAGATATTCTTGTTCCCGGTCCGGAATTAGAAGGATTATAAAGATCCAGATGAGGACCTGGCAATGAAGAAGATAAACAAACACGCCATGACCAAGTTTAGCGACGAGTTGGCCTCCTAGAAAAATCAAGTGAAAGCAAGGATCATCGACAAGAAGGAACCCTACTCCAAGATTGTAAAGGATAATCCGACAATCACGGAAGAGCGGTTTCAAATATTCAAGGAGTCTTGCGAGGCCGAAGATGCCAAAAAAAGTCTAAGTACATGAAGGGGCTTCAAGAGAGGAACATTGGGAGCCACCACCTCAGAAGCCATGGTTACGGCGGAAAGAGTTCCAAATGGGCCAAGGAGGACGCGGAAGCCGCGAGTCTGGGCATCCCAGACCCCTTGGCAGAGTTCACCGTCCCGCAGGAGCGTGACGTCCTCAGGGCCCGGCACCGTTGGGACCCAGTGAAAAAGGTTTATGAGACAACACTGGTCATTACGGAGTTCATGAGACTGCTGGTAATTTTAGATTCGGATCAATTCGACTGCACACGTTAGTCATATTTGTAAATGATCGTTATGCCTTTTGCAGAGAGAGCAGCACAGGATTGCAGCCGAAAGCGACTCGCCGTTTGAGGCATTGGCGAGGCCCAAGTGGGACACTCCATTCAACCGGGCGTTGAACATATTGAAACAACAACCGGTGGATACTTGACCGTCGTATGGACGCGTGCACGGTGTCGGAGACGGCGCCATGTGGAAGAAGTACTACCATGAGACCACGGAGGAGATAAAGGAAAGATGGAGGATAAATGAAGAAAACATCGACAAGAGGATTGAGATTGCGGTTGAGAAGAGATCAACTGAGACAGTCGTGACAGCGGTAGCTGCCACAAAATAGGTGGCTTTAGATATTTCTACTACCTTGTTTCCAGCCGTTTTCAATTGGACCAGGCAAAATCCAAAAAAAGATGCAGCGGACTTTCCCCTTGCTGACTTCTTGGCAGGGAGCAGCTCGACGAGCGTTGCACCAGCACCTGCAGCTGCACCTGCTCCCGCATCGGACGTGCTAGGAGGTGCTTCGACTTTGGCTGAGCTCGACGCCCTCACGGTATCTGTCAAACCGGCCCCCTTCAATATAAATGTATAATCTCCCGTTTTCGTTGCCTTTCGGATGTCTCACATCGCATACTTTTCTTTGCAGGCCGACGAAACCCCGTGCACCATATTGTACACCATCGGCGACCAGAAGGTGGACGTGGGGAATGCGACGATAATGGAGCCGAAGGAACCATTGTTCCAGAGCCGGCCGATCCCCCCGAACGTCTTCAAGGTTTCCGTGGCCAGTGTCAAACCGGGCCTCGAGAATTTGCCTCCTCCAGTACTACTGGGGGATGACGACGAGACACAGCGGCGGCTTGGTGATTGTTGCAATGCTAGGTGGGTCCTGTTGTGGCCAAAGAGTCTGCTTCATTTGGTGGCGGCTGGGAGCACACCCACGAGCACGTAGCCTCAGCAAGGTATGAACATCATCACCCCACCTACCCAATTATCGTCGGGTGTCGGGTTGGGTGATAGCGGATGGGGTAAGGAGGAGGCTCCATTAGTCGCTGATGACATCGCCATGGATGAGGATGAGGACGACGATGGCGCTGCTGAAAAGTATGTCTATACTGGCGCCTCCTCAGGGTTTGAGCGTCATGAGTCGACCTTCCGGTAGTAAAGAAGTTTAGGAAGAGAGCGAGGAAAGGCAAAAAAGCTGTTTCTATGATCCAGCCGCCTCAGCAGCCTCGGCTTCAGGACCGTATAGATATCCCCGGTGTGGATAAATGGCATATCCCCGGTCAATCAATCGTACCTGCAACAGCGCTACGGGCCAGATTCAGCGATCTAAAGAGACTTCATGACGATGTGCTGCGGGTAGAGAAAGACCTCATCGGCTCGAAAGATCCAGGATACCCACTCTACGTGGTTAACGTTCCGCAGCAAATGTCGTACGTCGACAACTTCCCTGCGGATAAGTTCTTCCTCCAATTCGATTACATATTCGACATGTTTCACGTGAAGAAGCTGGATTTTACGTTTGTCTGCCTTTATGCCTTGCACATGAACTACATCATCGGGGTTGAGCAGATATCTCATATCTGTGTCGCTGACCCGTACTACATGCACAAGGGCTTCTTGGGAGTCTGCGCAAATCACTGTGAATACGCGAGGGATTACATCGTCAGTTTCATGCTCACCAATAAGGACAAGGGGGCCATTCTCGTGCCTTATCATCCCGTGTAAGTCATCCACGCTGCTATCCTTCCTTCGATTTCAATCATTCATTTGCACGGTGGAGGCTAATTAATTTGAGGACTTATTTTGCGCAGCGGCGGGCGTGCCGTCCTAATCATCCTCTACCCCTGATTCTCCCACGCTCTTTACTTGGACACGTCGAAGAACATTCACAAAAAGGATTACACCCACATCAAGGATGTTCTCAACAGTGCTATGTATCACTACCAATCACTGGGTGGAGAGGTCAGGGACAAGAAGATGAGGGGCGGGAGGGTCGCCTTCGGCCATAAGACCAACTTCTGCTGCATCCAGCAACCGGACGATTCTCTTAATGATGGATTCTATGTCCTACACCACATGCTGGAGTACAGACGAGATCACCAGAACCTTCCATGGCACCTTCTTTCGGTGATGCCCATATTCTGCAATGGGCAAAGGACATAGGAGATATCGAGGATCATCGACTTCAAGCTGAGTTCTATAACATCCAGCGTGAACTTGCCCAAATCATCATGAAGGAGGTTGTCGGAAAAACAGGGATGTTCTACGGAGAAGGACAAATGTCGCGGGAAGACGTACGAACATGGATAGCCTCTCAGCGTCTTGACCTGAAGCCTTTCACTAGGCTCGGGGACTATCTCCCTGACTTGGATGGATGGAACGACATGTTGGAGTGATTGTCGATATATGACAATGTGTCCATTTAGTCCATACTTTCTGTATGACAAAACTTTGAGTTATGCACGATGAAACTTTATTTGTGATGTAATTAAACCGTCCTCCTCCTCGACTAGCGAAAATCACTCTAGTTAGGGCATTTTGGGGTACGATGAACTTTGTTATTTATGCTTATGATATGTTGTTTTTATTTTTGCCAAGTCTGTCTCTTTCTGTTGCTCAACTATATATGTTGCATATCATCGACTCATGTGATGATGCAGGTGCATAGATCATAGATGGCGAAGAAGTGCTATGCCAGGAGTATATATACGACAAGTGGCCAGAGTGTCAGGCCCTTCCGGTTTCCGAGCGACAGGAAGTAGTTAGTTTAGAGGTTCACGCTAATGCGAAAGAGGGATACAAACTCATGTTCTCAAAGTAATAGCTCTTCTTGCGTATATCATTGTTTAGATGGACGACGATGTATTTGCATATCATTCAAGACTTGTATCGCTATTTTCGAGAAGATGACGAGAGACCACTTTGTGTTGGATGATGATTATGATGATGACATGATTTGATGAGACTAATTGTATGTATATGCTATGATTACATTTGTATGTGTATGATATGCTAAAGATTATTATATAAAGCCTATTCAAATACAAAACAAATATGCAGGAAAAAAACTAATAAATAAACTAGTAGTAGCGAGGGGGGAAATTTAGCAGTAGCGCCGCATTGTCAGTAGCGGGTCCCAGCAAACAGCGCTGCAGATAATATCAGTAGCGCGTCCCAAAGAGCGCTATAGCTATTCATGTATAGCAGTAGCGTGGGACAACCGACGCTACTGCTATACGTTAGCTGTAGCGCCTTATTAGTAGCGCCGGTGCCCGCGCTACTGAGAGGCCCAAAACCCTCGCCGCTGGTAGGCTTTTCCCTAGTAGTGTCAACCGCTAGGACTTCGGATAATGCCTCGAGGGCCAGTGCGGCTGTCTTGTTTTCGGCGCGGAGTGCTGTGTCCAGATCACGAGCAAGAGTGATAATTACGTTGGGCCCGGGCATTTTGAGCTTCATGTACCCGTAATGGGATATGGCTTGGAAGATTGTGAATGCTTCCCGCCCTAGCAGGGCGTGGTAACCGCTACTGAACGGGGCCACTTGGAAGGTAATCTCTTCGGACCTATAATTCTCCGGCGTGCCGAACACCACATCTAGTGTGATTTTGCCTGTACAACGCACTTCCCGACTGGGGATTATTCCTCTAAAGGTTGTGCTGCTTCGCTCGATGCGGTTCTAGTCTATTTCCATTTTTTGAAGGTTTCCTCATAGATGAGGTTTAATCCGCTGCCGCCGTCCATGAGTACCTTGGTGAGTCGAAAGCCATCCACAATTGGACTGCGGACCAATGCGGCTGGTGCTCGGGCTGTTCAGAATTTTTGAGTGAACTCTCTCAATGAAAGCACCAATGTCGGTGTCAAAACCGGCGGATCTCGGGTAGGGGGCCCCGAACTGTGCGTCTAGGCGGATGGTAACAGGAGGCAGGTGACACAATGTTTTACCCAGGTTCGGGCCCTCTTGATGGAGGTAAAACCCTACGTCCTGCTTGATTTATTCTTGATGATATGGGTATTACAAGAGTTGATCTACCACGAGATCGGAGAGGCTAAACCCTAGAAGCTAGCCTATGGTATGATTGTTGTTGTCCTACGGACCTAAACCCTCCGGTTTATATAGACACCGGAGGGGGCGAGGGTTACACAAGGTCGGTTACAAAGGAGGAGATATACATATCCGTATTGTCTAGCTTGCCTTCCACGCCAAGTAGAGTCCCATCCGGACACGGGACGAAGTCTTCAATCTTGTATCTTGATAGTCCAATAGTCCGGCCGAAGGATATAATCCGGTTGTCCGGATACCCCCTAATCCTGGACTCCCTCACCCACCGTAATACTTATGCTATCTTAAGAGAAGCCACTAGTGAAAGCTATGGCCCCCAGGTCTATTTTCCATCATATTTATCTTCCGTCTACTAGCTATTTCTGGCACCGATTACGTTGCTTTATTTACTTTCAATCTATATCGCATAAAAATACCAGAAATATTTATCTTATTATTATCATCTCTATCAGATCTCACTCTTGCAAGTGGCCGTGAAGGGATTGACAACCACTTTATCACGTTGGTTGCGTGGTTCCTATTTGTTTGTGTAGGTGCGAGGTGACTCGCGCGTGGTCTCCTACTGGACTGATACCTTGCACTACT
>NC_057812.1:724787537-724819956 GCF_018294505.1 Triticum aestivum | reverse complement strand
CCCGACCCCCGACACCTCCTGAAAAGGTGTTCTTTGGCCTTCCAGAGGCCGACGGGGTCATATATTTGTGAATTATTAGTTAGGTCATATATTCTTCGATTTTGTTATGAAAAACATCATATATAATTGTTTTGACCGGGTAGTTTTAAATGTGCAGTTGTTTCATCGCTGCGAGGTTTGGTGTTCGACGACCTCGTCGTGCGTCTGACGAGCTCTGCCCCTTCATTCGAGGGTGAGCACAAATGACATATCCTCCTCCCCCATTAATTATTTGCTCTATTCCGATGAAACTTGATAGCTAGCTATATATGTGTCTTGAATCATCAGTATGCGTAACCAATATGTGTCTCCCGTTCGAAAGCGTCATAGTTATAAATATGCATGCATTTGCATATTTATAACCTTGATTCTTTCAAATTGTCCAACACTATCCATGGACAGCCCGAGTATGTGTAGATTGGGTTCGTTTTCCCATATGCTTTGCTCCGGATCCGACGCATAAATTTCGTCAGTGCCTCCCCTGTTGTTCTCCTGGTACACATCCTCTCTATTTATTGCAGAGATGTGTATCAGGAGAACAGCGGCGAGGTGCTGCCGAAATTTTGTGTCGGATCCGGAGCATAGCATGGGAAAATGAACCCAATCTACACATACATAGGTGGGATTAGGACCTATCATTACCTATTAGAGTGTAGGTTGCATGGACGTAATAAAATTGAGAAAGTAGATCAACTGATGAATATATACATGGTGAATTACATATATAATTGTTGTGTGTCCAGTAGCTCTAAAAGTCAAGATGAGTGACCGTGCGTGGATGTATACCGGTCACACTGGTCAGAACAAATGGAGAGTTGAATGCTTCACAAAAACCAAGGGGTTTGTGCAAGCCGCATTTGCAAATGGCCAGAAGAAAACCTGGCGCCCCTGTTTCCGGTGCGGCAATTGGGAAAACAAGACAGAGGCTGAAATGGGCAAACACCTGCAGAAGAGTGGTTTTACGCCCGATTATATGGTGTGGACATTTCATGGTGAGTCTGCCCAACGTGACCGAGCTGAGGTGGATCGTCGTCGCACCGACGAGCATGGTACCGGGATGGAAAACATGGTGCAAGACTATGATGATGCTCGGGATCCGGACGAGGAGATGGAGGAATCTGCAAAGGCCTTCAATGAAATGTTGGAGTCTTCAAAATGTCCGCTCCACGAGCACACTGAGCTTTGTTAGTTGGATGCCATCTCACAAGTAATGGCTCTTAAGGCTCAGTTCAACTTGGGCAGAGAATGCTATGATGCAATTATGACAGTATTTGGACGCTTTCTACCCAAAGGCCATGTAATGCCTGCAAACCTGTACCAGTCGAACAAAATCCTCCGTGCACTGAAGATGCCCTATGAGAAGATACATGCCTGTGAGAAAGGATGTGCTTTATTTAGGCTTGACTATGTGGACTTGAACTATTGTCCCATTTGCAAGTCTTCCAGGTATATTGTGGTAGACAACGGTATGGGTGAGAAGACACAGACCAAAATCCCCGTTAGTGTTCTTTGGTATATGCCAATCGTACCAAGACTTCAACGTCTTTTCATGGTCGAAGAGACGGCCAGACAGATGACATGGCACAAAACAGGCAAAAGAACCGACTAGATGCAGATGGGAATCTGATGATGGTACACACATCGGATGGTGTTGCGTGAAAAAAGTTTGATGAATTACATGCTGACAAAGCGGCAGATCCGAGGCATCCTCTAGTCGGCATCAGCACGGATGGGTTCAGTGTGTTTGGTATGATGGCAGCCCAATATAGTTGTTGGCCCGTATTTGTCTTTCCACTCAATCTCCCCCCGGACAGATTATGCAAAGAAAGAACATTTTCCTGGCGTTGATAATTCCAGGGCCCAACTATCCGGGGAAAAATATGAATGTGTACATGCAGCCGCTTAAGGACGAATTGCAAGAAGCCTGGGATAATGGGTTCAAGACATACGACGCCTTTAGCAAACAGAACTTCATAATGCGTGTTTGGTACATGTACTCAACGCATGACTTGCCGGCGTATGTGCTATTCGTTGGATGGTGTGTGCATGGAAGGTTCCCGTGCCCCACATGCAAGGGAGCTCTTGAGTTTCGTTGGCTTCAGGCCGATCGCAAGTTTTCTTGCTTCGACATGCATAGACAGTTCCTGGATCCTCGCTATAAGTTCAGGAAAGACAAAAGGAAATTCATCAGGGGTAGAGTTGTTAAAAACTCTGCACCATCTGCATTGATAGGCTAACAGACCCTGGATCAGTTAAACGCTCTCGAGCCAGATCCACAACGTCTAGGGTACTTCAAGGGGTATAATACTAAGCACGCGCGGACTCACAAAACATGCTTATGGGATCTGCCTTTCTTCAAAGACCTCCTTTGCCCACACAACATCGACATGATGCACACTGAGAAGAATATCACCGAGGCACTTTTTGGTACATTGTTCGTCATAGATGGGAAGTCAAAGGATAATACTAAGGCTAGAGTCGATCTAGAGGCGCTATGTGATAGGCTGTTACAAAACATGAAAGAACCGAAAGGAAAGCAGAACTGGACGAAGCCAAAGGCATGGTTCAATCTTGGAAGGCCAGCTATGAGGGAAATTATCTTGTGGGTGCAACAGCGGTTGATGTTCCCCGATGGGTATGCAGCGAATCTAAAGAGGGGAGCGAATCTTGATAAACTGAAGATATTTGGTCTCAAAAGTCATGATTCGCACATATGGATTGAAAGGGTAATGCCGGTGATGTTGTGTGGCTTCATCCCTGAGGATGAATGGCTAGTACTGGCAAAACTCAGCTATTTCTTCCGTGTTCTTTGTGCGAAAGAACTATTGCCTGGCGTGCTACAAGAAATGGAAGAGTTGGCGCCGGAGTTGATCTGCAAGTTAGAGAAGATCTTTCCATCGGGCTTCTTTAATCCAATGCAGCATTTGATTTTGCATCTCCCGACCGAGCCAAGATTGGGGGGGCCCATGCAAAATCGTTGGTGCTACCCAACTGAGAGGATGCAGAAGACGCTTCGAGAAAAATGTAAAAATAAACGTAGAATTGAAGCATCGATGGTTGAGGCATTCATCACAGAGGAGGCGGCAAACTTCGTAACAGCGCACTACGAAGCCAAAAATCGTCATTTGCATAATCCGAAGCCTCGGTACAATGCTGACGACCCTAAAAAGGGTGGATCCAACCTCAGCCTATTCAAAGGGAATCTCGCAACAAGTAGTGCTTCACATCCAGTATCTTTGGATAACGAAGAATGGTAGACCATTTCGTTGTATATCTTCAACAACCTGATAGAAGTGCAGCCGTACATCGAGTAAGTTCTCGGTACATTGTTTCGCAACTTCTATTTCCTTTGAAATGCTCTTATTCCTGGATATGTCATACAGTCGATACGTCGCCATATTCTCGTATGGAGCAGAGATCCAAAAGGATTCCATCGAAGAGTATGAGCTTCTCGCAAAGCAAGGAGGCGGCTATCCTGGTTTCATCTCTTGGTTCAAACAAACGGTAATTTCTGTTAGACAATTTCATTGCATTCGCTAATTTGTGCGTAATGCAACAATCCTTTCATATTAAACTTGTAGGCTAATTCAGAGTCTATGGACGCCGAACTGAGACACGTCGCTAATGGTTTTGACTATAAGGTCCGTTCATTTGACAAGTACGACATCAACGAGTATCACTTTCGTACCTATGGCAAAGAGCTATCTATGGCCGACCGAAAGTCTACAAATTGTTCTGTATCTGCTATCGGCGAAGGATGTACCGAGTATTATGGGAGAGTTGAAGCAATTTATGAACTTCTGTTCTATGGTGAAAACCCACCGAATGTCGTAGTTTTCAAATGTTATTGGTTTCAGCCGAAGGAGACTAGAAGGACTCATGAACATATAGGGCTAGTTGAAATCAACCAAAGCACCCATTTAGATGTTCCTAATGTCTATATTACGGCTCAACAGGCGACCCAAGTATTCTATCTACCGTGGGCCTGCCAAACTAATCGAAATCTGAAAGGTTGGGATGTCGTTTATGAAGTGCCGCCACGTGCTAGACTTTCTCCCCAAAAGGAAGAGGATTATGAACCTCACATTAACCCAGAAACATATGAAGGAGAATTCTTCCAAGAGACACGTCGTTCCAAAAAGCGTTTCAAGAACCGCTATACTTCACCCCAAAACATTGAAGTAGACAGCGACAATGAATCCGACATCACCCAGAGGAGGAACAAGAAGAGCTGGAACAAGAAGAGGTTACTGCTGCGGATGACCTGTCAATGCTTGACCGATTACGTCAAGGTGGCCTTGCACATGTTGATGCCAATGAACCCTATGAGCCCATCATTGATTATAGTGATGATGATGATTATGCATTTATTGATGATACTAATCAAGATTATTAGTAGTGTTAGGTATTCAATTTTTTTATGTTGTACTTGATGATGATACACTTAAGTGATATACATATTATTATTCATGTCGGTACTTTTTTTATGTTGTACTAATTTCGTTTATTCTTTGTCATGGCAGGTGTTGAAAGATGGTGGGCACTGGTCGGGAGCGCGCCGAGGCCCCTTCTTCGTCGGCGCATGGTGCGAGGTCTTCCATTACACACGCACCTCTCTGCCGAGCGTTGCTGGACAGTATGGCGACACCGTCGGGCCCTTCTTCATCGACCGTGATGCCCAGCAGGGGACGAGGTAAGAAGAAGAGAGGAGGTGGAGCACTTGGTCGCGGGAGAGAAGGTACGGTGACTCTTACGGCGCCTTCCTCGCCGCCGCCCCCAGCTATTTCACCCGAGCACGTGACTGCTAGGGTGGACTCGTCTGAGGAGGAGGATGCACGGACTCCGGTCCACGAGCCTCCGGTCCACCGGTCTTCGGCCCACGAGCCTCGGGTCGACGGGCCTTCGGCCCACGAGACCCCGGAGGAGCACATGTCTGGATGGGGTAACTGGTCGGGTCAGCCTGAGGAGCCGAGTGGCCATGCTGATGATGGCGGGGAGCCGAGTGGCCATGCTGATGATGGCGGGGAGCCGACTGATGAGGAGGGGGAGGAGGGGGCAACGTCTACCAGTGTGGTGCTACACGGCTCCCGTCCGTGCTGGCGACCCGCGAGCAAAGGTGGTTGATTTTCCCTGATGGGGAGAGGTAAGTGCATTTAACATTTTTGTACCTTCTGCATTCACGTTTCTTCAAATAACTGATGTGTTGGCCTTGTCATGCTGTAGGGGTTGGGACCACCATGAAAGTGTCCGCCGGCCCAACTCCGTCCTTGGAGTTCTGATTCGGCAAAACTTCCCGGGGTTTGTCACGTTGCCTGGTGAGGGTCGGCTTCCAGAGGTTGGATTGACTTGGGAGCACTACTTGGCTACCCCGGCCCCGCCGGGTGAGATTATCGATGGTGTCTTGTGCAAAACGAGGGCAGACATGGTGATCAGAAAGTTCTAGGTAATTGCTCCTTTACACAATTAAAAATCTTCAACTAGCTAGTTATTAATTGTACTAATCAATATTGTCTCATTTGATTGCAGAAATTCTACAGGTGTGAGGAGGGATACGAGGAGGAGGCGGCAGATGTTGTCCACAAGGAGTGCAAGCGCCTACTTCAAAACATACGGCATGAGGTTCGGGTGCAGGCTGTTCGAGACTACTACGCCGGGCGTGGTATCAAGAAGCCCAAGCAGTAGTGCCGTGATAAGTTCTTGAGTAAGGAGAAGTACATGAAGGTAATTCTTAAGGGCTTGTACTTACTTCCTTCATTTATTAATTCATAGGGGTAGCGCTCAAGTTTCTATTTGCTAACTTAGGCCCCTCTGAGATGGTGTGCGGATCGGATGGATTGTTGGGAGGTGTTGGTCAATGCGTGGTGCTCAAAAGAATGGCTGGGCCACCCACAAAGAGGCCAAGGACAAACGTGCCCAAATGGAAGGTGTGCCACACCACCAAGGCAGCTCCAACTTATTTCAGTACAGGCGGAACTGGGTATGTGGTTTGCTTCATGATTCATGCAATTCATTCATCATGCTAGCTTTAGCCCTTTAATTACTAATTTACTTTGTTTCTCTCTTTCAGGCACGCTACAATAAGGCGGATAAGGTGCCAGAGGTGTACGACCTGTATGCCATGGCCCACACTGGCCCTTACAAGAAAGTCAAGGCATTCTCTGCGTCTGACCTCGATGATCCAAAGAACTTCACCAACATCTCCGCCCATGACAAGCTCGTGCAATATAGAGATTAGGGGAAGGCGAGGAAAGGGGAGGACTTTAACCCGAGCCAGGGTCCCATTGATACAGAGCTACTGATGATATCTGGTGGCGGGAGGTCCCATGGCTCCATAGCCATGGGAGATGGACTTATCCGTTGTCGTAGCACTCTCCCGGAGATCAAGGCGCGCCAGTCGAGCTCTGCTCCTGAGATAAGGCCTCGTGAACGGCGAGTCCAACTCGCCATCAAGGTTAATTATACATACTCAGCTATCTTTCTCCATTACATTGTGTGCGCTTGCATCAATGATTACAAATGGTCATGTGAGTGGTGTTGCATGCTGCTATACAGAGTGAGAGAGATAGAACAGAGAAACTTCTGGCGAAGGCGGCGGAGAGGCAGCGGGAGTTGGAGGAGAGGACGACAAAGATGTTGGAGGAGGAGAGGGCACAGAATGACATGCAGGCAAGGGCCATGTATGAGCTCCTTGTCATAAGTTTCTTCTGCAGATTACTTGCTAGTCTTAACATTTGAGTCTCATTACTAACTAGTATGACTCTATTGTGAAAACCAAATGTGCAGTCTGTGTGCGAGAAGTCCGGTCAGACCGCTCCGCCGATGCCAGTGATTGCTCGTGGGAGCACGGTGAGTTTAATTTGAATGGACATTACTTGCTAGTCTTAACATTTGAGTGTCATAATGCTAACGATACATTGGAAATGATCTTTGGTGCAGCTTAACTCCAGAAACGCATCGCACGATCCTTCTCCAGCTACCGGCGCGAGCCAGCCCGCTCCTACACCTCCGTGATCACGGCAAGTTTCTCTAGTGTTTTGCTTAACAAATGTATAAAGACCTAGTCTGAGGTTTATTTCCTCCAATATGCTTACCATAATGACCTAGAGTTAGCTTCTTTTCCTCCAAAATGACTTAATAAGCTTACTGACCTCATAAACCATCCATTTTACCTAAGTTAGCTCTAAAATGATATGTACTTAGCTTACTTATGTCAAAAATTGCATAATTAACTTAGTTAGCTCATAAACGATCCATTTTACCTAAGTTAGCTCTAAAATGACTCATTTTACCTTAGTTAGCTTATAAGTGATCCAATTTATCCAAGTTAGCTCTAAAATGACCAATTTTAGGTAGATTAGCTCCTAAATGATCAATTTTACCTACATTAGCTTTAAAATGACCCATTTCACCTAGGTTAGCTCCAAAATGACCCATCTTACCTAGGTTAGCTTATAAATGATCCAGTTTATCCAAGTTAGCTCTGCCCCTTCATTCGAGGGTGAGCACAAATGACATATCCTCCTCCCCCATTAATTATTTGCTCTATTCCGATGAAACTTGATAGCTAGCTATATATGTGTCTTGAATCATCAGTATGCGTAACCAATATGTGTCTCCCGTTCGAAAGCGTCATAGTTATAAATATGCATGCATTTGCATATTTATAACCTTGATTCTTTCAAATTGTCCAACACTATCCATGGACAGCCCGAGTATGTGTAGATTGGGTTCGTTTTCCCATATGCTTTGCTCCGGATCCGACGCATAAATTTCGTCAGTGCCTCCCCTGTTGTTCTCCTGGTACACATCCTCTCTATTTATTGCAGAGATGTGTATCAGGAGAACAGCGGCGAGGTGCTGCCGAAATTTTGTGTCGGATCCGGAGCATAGCATGGGAAAATGAACCCAATCTACACATACATAGGTGGGATTAGGACCTATCATTACCTATTAGAGTGTAGGTTGCATGGACGTAATAAAATTGAGAAAGTAGATCAACTGATGAATATATACATGGTGAATTACATATATAATTGTTGTGTGTCCAGTAGCTCTAAAAGTCAAGATGAGTGACCGTGCGTGGATGTATACCGGTCACACTGGTCAGAACAAATGGAGAGTTGAATGCTTCACAAAAACCAAGGGGTTTGTGCAAGCCGCATTTGCAAATGGCCAGAAGAAAACCTGGCGCCCCTGTTTCCGGTGCGGCAATTGGGAAAACAAGACAGAGGCTGAAATGGGCAAACACCTGCAGAAGAGTGGTTTTACGCCCGATTATATGGTGTGGACATTTCATGGTGAGTCTGCCCAACGTGACCGAGCTGAGGTGGATCGTCGTCGCACCGACGAGCATGGTACCGGGATGGAAAACATGGTGCAAGACTATGATGATGCTCGGGATCCGGACGAGGAGATGGAGGAATCTGCAAAGGCCTTCAATGAAATGTTGGAGTCTTCAAAATGTCCGCTCCACGAGCACACTGAGCTTTGTTAGTTGGATGCCATCTCACAAGTAATGGCTCTTAAGGCTCAGTTCAACTTGGGCAGAGAATGCTATGATGCAATTATGACAGTATTTGGACGCTTTCTACCCAAAGGCCATGTAATGCCTGCAAACCTGTACCAGTCGAACAAAATCCTCCGTGCACTGAAGATGCCCTATGAGAAGATACATGCCTGTGAGAAAGGATGTGCTTTATTTAGGCTTGACTATGTGGACTTGAACTATTGTCCCATTTGCAAGTCTTCCAGGTATATTGTGGTAGACAACGGTATGGGTGAGAAGACACAGACCAAAATCCCCGTTAGTGTTCTTTGGTATATGCCAATCGTACCAAGACTTCAACGTCTTTTCATGGTCGAAGAGACGGCCAGACAGATGACATGGCACAAAACAGGCAAAAGAACCGACTAGATGCAGATGGGAATCTGATGATGGTACACACATCGGATGGTGTTGCGTGAAAAAAGTTTGATGAATTACATGCTGACAAAGCGGCAGATCCGAGGCATCCTCTAGTCGGCATCAGCACGGATGGGTTCAGTGTGTTTGGTATGATGGCAGCCCAATATAGTTGTTGGCCCGTATTTGTCTTTCCACTCAATCTCCCCCCGGACAGATTATGCAAAGAAAGAACATTTTCCTGGCGTTGATAATTCCAGGGCCCAACTATCCGGGGAAAAATATGAATGTGTACATGCAGCCGCTTAAGGACGAATTGCAAGAAGCCTGGGATAATGGGTTCAAGACATACGACGCCTTTAGCAAACAGAACTTCATAATGCGTGTTTGGTACATGTACTCAACGCATGACTTGCCGGCGTATGTGCTATTCGTTGGATGGTGTGTGCATGGAAGGTTCCCGTGCCCCACATGCAAGGGAGCTCTTGAGTTTCGTTGGCTTCAGGCCGATCGCAAGTTTTCTTGCTTCGACATGCATAGACAGTTCCTGGATCCTCGCTATAAGTTCAGGAAAGACAAAAGGAAATTCATCAGGGGTAGAGTTGTTAAAAACTCTGCACCATCTGCATTGATAGGCTAACAGACCCTGGATCAGTTAAACGCTCTCGAGCCAGATCCACAACGTCTAGGGTACTTCAAGGGGTATAATACTAAGCACGCGCGGACTCACAAAACATGCTTATGGGATCTGCCTTTCTTCAAAGACCTCCTTTGCCCACACAACATCGACATGATGCACACTGAGAAGAATATCACCGAGGCACTTTTTGGTACATTGTTCGTCATAGATGGGAAGTCAAAGGATAATACTAAGGCTAGAGTCGATCTAGAGGCGCTATGTGATAGGCTGTTACAAAACATGAAAGAACCGAAAGGAAAGCAGAACTGGACGAAGCCAAAGGCATGGTTCAATCTTGGAAGGCCAGCTATGAGGGAAATTATCTTGTGGGTGCAACAGCGGTTGATGTTCCCCGATGGGTATGCAGCGAATCTAAAGAGGGGAGCGAATCTTGATAAACTGAAGATATTTGGTCTCAAAAGTCATGATTCGCACATATGGATTGAAAGGGTAATGCCGGTGATGTTGTGTGGCTTCATCCCTGAGGATGAATGGCTAGTACTGGCAAAACTCAGCTATTTCTTCCGTGTTCTTTGTGCGAAAGAACTATTGCCTGGCGTGCTACAAGAAATGGAAGAGTTGGCGCCGGAGTTGATCTGCAAGTTAGAGAAGATCTTTCCATCGGGCTTCTTTAATCCAATGCAGCATTTGATTTTGCATCTCCCGACCGAGCCAAGATTGGGGGGGCCCATGCAAAATCGTTGGTGCTACCCAACTGAGAGGATGCAGAAGACGCTTCGAGAAAAATGTAAAAATAAACGTAGAATTGAAGCATCGATGGTTGAGGCATTCATCACAGAGGAGGCGGCAAACTTCGTAACAGCGCACTACGAAGCCAAAAATCGTCATTTGCATAATCCGAAGCCTCGGTACAATGCTGACGACCCTAAAAAGGGTGGATCCAACCTCAGCCTATTCAAAGGGAATCTCGCAACAAGTAGTGCTTCACATCCAGTATCTTTGGATAACGAAGAATGGTAGACCATTTCGTTGTATATCTTCAACAACCTGATAGAAGTGCAGCCGTACATCGAGTAAGTTCTCGGTACATTGTTTCGCAACTTCTATTTCCTTTGAAATGCTCTTATTCCTGGATATGTCATACAGTCGATACGTCGCCATATTCTCGTATGGAGCAGAGATCCAAAAGGATTCCATCGAAGAGTATGAGCTTCTCGCAAAGCAAGGAGGCGGCTATCCTGGTTTCATCTCTTGGTTCAAACAAACGGTAATTTCTGTTAGACAATTTCATTGCATTCGCTAATTTGTGCGTAATGCAACAATCCTTTCATATTAAACTTGTAGGCTAATTCAGAGTCTATGGACGCCGAACTGAGACAAGTCGCTAATGGTTTTGACTATAAGGTCCGTTCATTTGACAAGTACGACATCAACGAGTATCACTTTCGTACCTATGGCAAAGAGCTATCTATGGCCGACCGAAAGTCTACAAATTGTTCTGTATCTGCTATCGGCGAAGGATGTACCGAGTATTATGGGAGAGTTGAAGCAATTTATGAACTTCTGTTCTATGGTGAAAACCCACCGAATGTCGTAGTCTTCAAATGTTATTGGTTTCAGCCGAAGGAGACTAGAAGGACTCATGAACATATAGGGCTAGTTGAAATCAACCAAAGCACCCATTTAGATGTTCCTGATGTCTATATTACGGCTCAACAGGCGACCCAAGTATTCTATCTACCGTGGGCCTGCCAAACTAATCGAAATCTGAAAGGTTGGGATGTCGTTTATGAAGTGCCGCCACGTGCTAGACTTTCTCCCCAAAAGGAAGAGGATTATGAACCTCACATTAACCCAGAAACATATGAAGGAGAATTCTTCCAAGAGACACGTCGTTCCAAAAAGCGTTTCAAGAACCGCTATACTTCACCCCAAAACATTGAAGTAGACAGCGACAATGAATCCGACATCACCCCAGAGGAGGAACAAGAAGAGCTGGAACAAGAAGAGGTTACTGCTGCGGATGACCTATCAATGCTTGACCGATTACGTCAAGGTGGCCTTGCACATGTTGATGCCAATGAACCCTATGAGCCCATCATTGATTATAGTGATGATGATGATTATGCATTTATTGATGATACTAATCAAGATTATTAGTAGTGTTAGGTATTCAATTTTTTTATGTTGTACTTGATGATGATACACTTAAGTGATATACATATTATTATTCATGTCGGTACTTTTTTTATGTTGTACTAATTTCGTTTATTCTTTGTCATGGCAGGTGTTGAAAGATGGTGGGCACTGGTCGGGAGCGCGCCGAGGCCCCTTCTTCGTCGGCGCATGGTGCGAGGTCTTCCATTACACACGCACCTCTCCGCCGAGCGTTGCTGGACAGTATGGCGACACCGTCGGGCCCTTCTTCATCGACCGTGATGCCCAGCAGGGGACGAGGTAAGAAGAAGAGAGGAGGTGGAGCACTTGGTCGCGGGAGAGAAGGTAGGGTGACTCTTACGGCGCCTTCCTCGCCGCCGCCCCCAGCTATTTCACCCGAGCACGTGACTGCTAGGGTGGACTCGTCTGAGGAGGAGGATGCACGGACTCCGGTCCACGAGCCTCCGGTCCACCGGTCTTCGGCCCACGAGCCTCGGGTCGACGGGCCTTCGGCCCACGAGACCCCGGAGGAGCACATGTCTGGATGGGGTAACTGGTCGGGTCAGCCTGAGGAGCCGAGTGGCCATGCTGATGATGGCGGGGAGCCGAGTGGCCATGCTGATGATGGCGGGGAGCCGACTGATGAGGAGGGGGAGGAGGGGGCAACGTCTACCAGTGTGGTGCTACACGGCTCCCGTCCGTGCTGGCGACCCGCGAGCAAAGGTGGTTGATTTTCCCTGATGGGGAGAGGTAAGTGCATTTAACATTTTTGTACCTTCTGCATTCACGTTTCTTCAAATAACTGATGTGTTGGCCTTGTCATGCTGTAGGGGTTGGGACCACCATGAAAGTGTCCGCCGGCCCAACTCCGTCCTTGGAGTTCTGATTCGGCAAAACTTCCCGGGGTTTGTCACGTTGCCTGGTGAGGGTCGGCTTCCAGAGGTTGGATTGACTTGGGAGCACTACTTGGCTACCCCGGCCCCGCCGGGTGAGATTATCGATGGTGTCTTGTGCAAAACGAGGGCAGACATGGTGATCAGAAAGTTCTAGGTAATTGCTCCTTTACACAATTAAAAATCTTCAACTAGCTAGTTATTAATTGTACTAATCAATATTGTCTCATTTGATTGCAGAAATTCTACAGGTGTGAGGAGGGATACGAGGAGGAGGCGGCAGATGTTGTCCACAAGGAGTGCAAGCGCCTACTTCAAAACATACGGCATGAGGTTCGGGTGCAGGCTGTTCGAGACTACTACGCCGGGCGTGGTATCAAGAAGCCCAAGCAGTAGTGCCGTGATAAGTTCTTGAGTAAGGAGAAGTACATGAAGGTAATTCTTAAGGGCTTGTACTTACTTCCTTCATTTATTAATTCATAGGGGTAGCGCTCAAGTTTCTATTTGCTAACTTAGGCCCCTCTGAGATGGTGTGCGGATCGGATGGATTGTTGGGAGGTGTTGGTCAATGCGTGGTGCTCAAAAGAATGGCTGGGCCACCCACAAAGAGGCCAAGGACAAACGTGCCCAAATGGAAGGTGTGCCACACCACCAAGGCAGCTCCAACTTATTTCAGTACAGGCGGAACTGGGTATGTGGTTTGCTTCATGATTCATGCAATTCATTCATCATGCTAGCTTTAGCCCTTTAATTACTAATTTACTTTGTTTCTCTCTTTCAGGCACGCTACAATAAGGCGGATAAGGTGCCAGAGGTGTACGACCTGTATGCCATGGCCCACACTGGCCCTTACAAGAAAGTCAAGGCATTCTCTGCGTCTGACCTCGATGATCCAAAGAACTTCACCAACATCTCCGCCCATGACAAGCTCGTGCAATATAGAGATTAGGGGAAGGCGAGGAAAGGGGAGGACTTTAACCCGAGCCAGGGTCCCATTGATACAGAGCTACTGATGATATCTGGTGGCGGGAGGTCCCATGGCTCCATAGCCATGGGAGATGGACTTATCCGTTGTCGTAGCACTCTCCCGGAGATCAAGGCGCGCCAGTCGAGCTCTGCTCCTGAGATAAGGCCTCGTGAACGGCCAGTCCAACTCGCCATCAAGGTTAATTATACGTACTCAGCTATCTTTCTCCATTACATTGTGTGCGCTTGCATCAATGATTACAAATGGTCATGTGAGTGGTGTTGCATGCTGCTATACAGAGTGAGAGAGATAGAACAGAGAAACTTCTGGCGAAGGCGGCGGAGAGGCAGCGGGAGTTGGAGGAGAGGACGACAAAGATGTTGGAGGAGGAGAGGGCACAGAATGACATGCAGGCAAGGGCCATGTATGAGCTCCTTGTCATAAGTTTCTTCTGCAGATTACTTGCTAGTCTTAACATTTGAGTCTCATTACTAACTAGTATGACTCTATTGTGAAAACCAAATGTGCAGTCTGTGTGCGAGAAGTCCGGTCAGACCGCTCCGCCGATGCCAGTGATTGCTCGTGGGAGCACGGTGAGTTTAATTTGAATGGACATTACTTGCTAGTCTTAACATTTGAGTGTCATAATGCTAACGATACATTGGAAATGATCTTTGGTGCAGCTTAACTCCAGAAACGCATCGCACGATCCTTCTCCAGCTACCGGCGCGAGCCAGCCCGCTCCTACACCTCCGTGATCACGGCAAGTTTCTCTAGTGTTTTGCTTAACAAATGTATAAAGACCAAGTCTGAGGTTTATTTCCTCCAATATGCTTACCATAATGACCTAGAGTTAGCTTCTTTTCCTCCAAAATGACTTAATAAGCTTACTGACCTCATAAACCATCCATTTTACCTAAGTTAGCTCTAAAATGATATGTACTTAGCTTACTTATGTCAAAAATTGCATAATTAACTTAGTTAGCTCATAAACGATCCATTTTACCTAAGTTAGCTCTAAAATGACTCATTTTACCTTAGTTAGCTTATAAGTGATCCAATTTATCCAAGTTAGCTCTAAAATGACCAATTTTAGGTAGATTAGCTCCTAAATGATCAATTTTACCTACATTAGCTTTAAAATGACCCATTTCACCTAGGTTAGCTCCAAAATGACCCATCTTACCTAGGTTAGCTTATAAATGATCCAGTTTATCCAAGTTAGCTCTAAAATGACCCAATTTACCTAGAGTAGCTCCTAAACGATCCATTCACCTAAGTTAGCTAAAAACAATCCATTTCACCTAAATTAGCTCTTAAATGATCCAATTCACCTAAGTTAGCTCAAAAACGATCCATTTCCCCTTAGTTAGCTCAAAAACGTGGCATTTCACCTTAGTTAGCTCATAAACGACCCATTTCACCTAAGTTAGCTCAAAAACGATCCATTTCACCTTAGTTAGCTCAAAAACGATCCATTTCACCTTAGTTAGCTCAAAAACGGTCCATTTCACCTTAGTTAGCTCAAAAACGATGCCCTTCACCTTAGTTAGCTCATAAACGACCCATTTCAACTAAGTTAGCTCATAAATGATCCATTTCAACTAAGTTAGCTCATAAACAACCCATTTCAACTTAGATAGCTCATAAATGATCCATTTCAACTAAGTTAGCTCATAAACAACCCATTTCAACTTAGTTAGCTCATATATGATCCATTTCACCTAAGTTAGCTCATAAATGACATATACTTCTTGTTCTAGTCTTCTTCTTGTTCTATTCACCTATTTCTAACTTTCTTATTTACCATTTTGCAGATTTCACTCACTTCATGGAAGCTAGCTTGCTATGATGGAGTGCTTGCTTTTTCTTTGCTAAAACTTTGCATTGTATCTAGCTTGCTATGATAGAACTTGCTATGTTGATGAAACGTTGCTATGTAATATGTATATGGAACAATGTGTATGGATGGAACTTGATGGAACTTGCTATGTTGATGAAACTTTGCTATGTAATATGTATATGGAATTATGTGCTGGATATGTGATATGTTTGCTGTTAAATATATCTATATATGTCATATATTTGTTGTGCAAATTGTTGGATTAAAAAAAACAGAAAAAAGAGACAATATGCAGGCTCTTTGCCGTCTGCCACCGACGGCAAAGGGCTCTTTGCCATCAGCAGCGGACGGCAAAGAGGCCACATGGCAGGTAACTGTGCTTCCTCGGAGGCTGACCAATTTGGTCAGTTTGCCTACAGTGGCTGACGGCAAAGGCTTTGTCATTGGCGGCGGACGGCAAAGAGTAAAAACTTTGCCTAGAGTGGAGGACGGCAAAGGCCTGCCCTGTAGTGATGTCGGCTGACATCATTCGGCGGATGGCAAAGGCCTTCCGAAGTTTGCCGTCAGCGGCGGACGGCAAAGGCCTGCCGTTAACCACCTAATGGAGTAACAACACATTTATTGCCGTCTGCACTCTTTGCCGTCCGCTGCTGATGGCAAAGGCCCCTTTGCCGTCAGCCGCCCTATGTAGATGGCAAAGTACCTCTTTGCCGAACCATACTTTGCCGTCACCTTTTGCTGTCCGCGGCAGACGGCAAAGACCTTTGCCGTCAGCCATCCACGCCTTTGCCGTGTCTGCCGTGGCAAATGGCAAAGTAGCTGATTCCTGTAGTGTTGGTTCTAAAAAACTGAGGGAAATACTTACGCTGCTGTACTGCATCACCCTTTCCTCTTCAAGGAAAAACCAAAGCAGTGCTCAAGAAGTAGCAGCCTCCCCCAAGCTTGTGGGAGACTCTCTTCTTCAATTTGCACAAAATTATATATTTCCCTTAAAGCAACTTGTTTGTTATGAGCGGGAAATATTTAGCAGAGAAGTAGTAAATCATATCCTGGGGACTATGCACACAACCAGGATCAATAGAATTAAACCGTATCTTAGCATCACCCTTTAATAAGAACAAAAATAATTGAAGGATATAATAATAGAGAGTTTTCTCATCATTAGTGAATATGGTAGCTATATCATTTCATTTAGTAAGATGTCCCACAACAGTTTCAGATTCATAGCCATAGAAAGGATCAGATTCAACCAAAGTAATTAACTCAGGATCAACAGAGAAATCATAATCCTTATCAGTAACAAAGATAGGTGAAGTAGCATAGCCAGGATCATATTTCATTTTAGCATTCAAAGATTTTTCTTTCAGCTTAGCTAATAATTTCTTAAGATCACTTCTATCATTTCAAGCAAGAAAGTCTCTAGCAGTTTCTTCATCCATAACATAACCCTCAAGAACAACATGCAATTCATATCCAAGGCGAGAATCTTCATCATCCCTTTCAACAATATTATCAGTTTCAATAATTTCATTCTCTCTAGCAATAGCAAGTTGTTCATCAAGAAATTCACCAAGTGGCACAGTAGTATCAAGCATAGAAGTAGTTTCATCATAAGTATCATGCATTGCAGAAGTGGCATCATCAATAACATGCGACATATCAGAATTAATAGCAAAAGCAGGTTTACGTGTCGCAAGCTCACTCAAAACAGAAGGTGAATCAAGTGCAGAGCTAGATGGCAGTTCCTTACCTCCCCTCGTAGTTGATGGATAAATCTTGGTGCTTGGATCTTTCAAGTTCTTCATAGTGATAAACAGATATAAATCCCAAGTGACTCAAAGAATAGAGCTATGCTCCCCGGCAACAGCGCCAGAAAATAGTCTTGATAAGCCACAAGTATAGGGGATCGCAAAACTTTTCGAGGGTAGAGTATACAAACGAAATTTATTGATTCGACACAAGGGAAGCCAAAGAATATTTTCAAGTATTAGCAGATGAGTTGTCAATTCAACCACACCTGGAAACTTAATATCTACAAAAAAGTGTTTAGTAGCAAAGTAATATGATAGTAGTGGCAATGGTAGCAAAAGGTAACGGTAGCAAAAGTAATATTTTTAGGTTTATAGTGATTGTAACAGTAGCAGTGAAAAAGTAAATAAGTGAAGAACAATATAGGAAAAGCTCGTAGGCATTGGATCGGTGATGGAGAATTATGCCGGATGCGATCAATCATGTAACAGTCATAACATAGGGTGACTGTCGTGGAGTTGACACGGCAGATGTCCTAGAGCAAGGACTTAGTCGTAGGGCCATCGCACTAGGAAGCTTAAAGGGGTTAATCAGGACAAAGGATACGAGAGAGTTTTATACTAGTTCGGCCCCTTACGATGAAGGTAAAAGTATATGTCTAGTTGGGATTGGTATTGCTGAGGTTTCGACTTCTAAGAGGCTCAATTCGCCGGCTTGGTTATCGACTTCGTTTTCTCTCCTCCTGAGCAGCCACCGGGTCGTCCCCTTATATACACGGGTCAACGCCTGGTGGCTTACAGAGTCCTGGCCGGCTCATAATCGTGTCCGGCTCAGTGACTTCCTTTACATGCCTTTCCTTACAAGTCTTTCCACGCATATGGTGGTTTACAATAATGGGCCTTAAGTCGGCCCGAGGCCTTTGGGCTTTCTATATATACTAATAAACTATCGTCTTGACTGTATATCAGGCTTCTTATTTAACCCGCCATTAAGGCTGACCCGGCCCCTGCTGGGCGGGTCTTAGCTGATAGTAATATCCCCAACATTAGGCCCCAGGTTGACTTTGAACTTTGTTCGTTATCCATCATCAATACTAAGGCAGAATCCATCCTCTGTATGAAAATTTCCTTAACCCGTCGTGACGTCATCTTTTTGAAATACAAAAAACATTCATGACGTCACCTTTCAACGGATCTTTTATTTTTAATGTCTTTCGGGAATCGAGGTGTCTGTTCAGTTGGATAATCATTATTGGGTCTCCTTGATTTTCACGCCCGCCTGTTCGCACATGCCCTTATAAATAAGCACACGACTGGTCCTTCCCATTCTCCTTTCTTCCTCATCTTCTTCCTCTCGCAACCTCTGTCGCTGCTCAAGCTCCACCGCCGCTGCAACTCTCATCATCATGGTCAGGCTTGGCTGCTGCATTACCCTGAGTCCTACCAGAGGACGCGGCGACTCTTCGCGGCAGGCTTGCATCTCGTAAGTTTTCTTCTCTCACATACCTAGATATGTTATAGGTTGGCGAGTTCTTCAATGTTCTTCACCTGTTTGCCATGAATCATCTTCTAGATCTTCTCTGCAACTTCTTTTGATCGAAAAAAGAGATATAACCTGCGCGGTAGTTGTTTGGCATTCATTTTTGATATCAGTAGATCCCCTTTACCTGTATAGATGCTTCTTTATAGTTGACGAACTCATCTGTACTAGGTTTTTAGGTCTAGAATATTTTCCTTTTTGAAACAGCCTTTTGATCTGAAATAATATCAATCACTTTGGGAAACTTGTTTGTCCTAACACTTAGCTGAATCCACTTTCTGAAAGAATCTATAGTCATGGAGGTTTACCGCACCGGCTCTCTTTTCCTTATATGCCATTAGCCCTTAGTTAAACCGCCATTACTTGTTTTATAACTGATCGTAGGCTGAGCCGGCATGTTTGTTATCTATTTTTTCAGTTCTCTACACATCATGCCGTCAAAGACACCCACCGTCTGTAACTGGGTCCCTTCGTCCATAACTGAGGAATGGTTAAAAGAGTTCTTCATCATTGGGTTTCTACCTTCACAGAATGTCATGTCTTATCGTGCTCCGGACCTGGAGGAAGAACGCCCCAATCCAAAAGACGGAGAAGTGATTGTATTTACTGATCACATGAATCGTGGCTTCTCACCGCCCGGTTCAAAATTCTTCAGAGAGGTCCTTCATTTTTTCAAACTCTACCCTCAGGACCTTGGACCCAATTCCATTTCCAACATTTGCAACTTCCAAGTACTCTATGAGGTGTATCTTCTGCAAGAGCCCACCGTAGAGCTGTTTAGGGAGTACTTTTACCTAAACCGGCAGAACGAATGCACCAATGGTCCTAGCTTACAACTTGGAGGCATCTCAATTCAGCGCCGCCAGGGTGCTGTTTTCCCTCTTATCGTCTTACCAAGTCACCCAAAAGACTAGAACCAAACTTGGTTTTATTGTCAGGATATTTCTCCAGCAAACGAGAAGCCTCTGCCGGGTTACCGCCCCGGTCGTCTTGACTCCAAGTTCATCCTTCCGTATAAGCTCACCGTTGCTGAATGCAAGAGGCTACTTCCCTCCATCAGAAGAATGAATGCTTTGTTGGGCAATGGTTTAACCGGAGTAGATCTGACCCGCTGCTGGATCTCATGGTGGGTTATTCCATTAGGCCGTCGATCCAAACTGATGTATGAATATGACGGAAGCCCGGACAACTCTCTTCGTCACAGCTCAGTTGATCTCACCGAAGAAGATATTGTTTCAATGTCAACCCTTTTGGTAAATGGGAAGTACGAGGATTGTAGTATTGTTGGGTTGAGTCCCTTCTACAAGATTAATCCGGTACCAGAAGTAAGTACATCTCTTTTTCTTTGTGTTTTGCCCAGCTATTAGTACTTAATACTGATCTTTGTTCTTGTCTTTACAGGCCAATTCTGACTTCTTGAAGGTGAAATATGACCACAAAGCTGCCAAGAAGGCGAAAGCCGCCGCTATGAACACCAAGAAGACAACCCGGAATCAAAGAAGAAGAGGAAAACTACTGCTGAGGATTTAATGAAGCTTGATGACTCGTCTGACTCGGAGGTAGCCCTTGATTCCCTTGGCCAATTTTTTAACAATCTTATTGATACTGATCCTTACCAGGATGACACTAGGGCTAGCCAGGCCATATCATTTCCTCCGACTCAGAGCCCTTACCAAGACACAAAGTTTGACGATTGATCCGTAAAGCAAGGTTTTCTAACCCCTTAGCTTACTTGGATCCCAACTTTCATTTGAAAAAGCAGCAGCATGAAGCCGTCATGAAGTTGAGATTGAAGATGAGCCGGCTGTCATCCCTGAACAGACCCCTCGGAAACGTCCGAACGAGGTTTACTTATTACCGTCCTTTCCTTTGTTTTAATGAATCCTGCTCCTTGTTTTTCCTTTAACTCCTTTCATTGACCTTTTCAGGAGGTGTCTCGTTCCTCGGGCGACTCATCACAAACACAATTTCCGGCTTTCAAGACTGCTCCTGGGTAACTAAAAATCCTCTTTTCTTCCGAGTTAGATCAATTGTTATCTTAATGTTGATTGTCCTACAATATTTTTCCTTAGTGGTCAAGCTAAGTCCAAGAAAGAAAAGGCAACAAAACCAGTGGAAGATCCGCCAGCACTGGCATCTGAGCCGGCTAAGCCACCTTCTCGCTTGACTATCGCCCCAGAAGACCCGCCTATTATTCATGAAGCAAATCCTCCAGAGCCATCCCTTGCCAAGAACACTATTAACCCTTCTGCAGCTGGTCCATCAAGCTCAGCCGGCCCATCGTCTCCCCGTGTTCAAGATGTTCAAATTACTAGGAGCCGCTATGTTGAGCCGGGGAACCCGACGGTATTGGCACAGTGCACAGCTAAGCAAGAAGCTTTGGAGAGGCAGAAGGTTCGTCTTGATGTTGCTAACTATGACCGTCTTAATGCCAGTGATATCTTATCCGGCTATCTCAGTCATGTACACTCCAGTCGTGATTCTGAGATTGAGATGGTCAAGCAGCTTCAATTGAAGTATGAGGTATGTAGTTTCCGGTTTACCAATATTCCTTCAGCCCCCAAGTCTGTAGATTATGAGAGAAACAGAATAACATGTAGACTTACAATATAGACTGATACCCTTATGTCTGAATCTTTGCCTGATATTGGTAAAATAAGACTTCACCCATAGTCCCCAAGGACCGGTTTATTTAATCATTAATGAATTGGTACTTCATAATTGAACACCATCTGTAAAATACTTAACATTCTGGTTTATCTTTGATAACCTTGCTGAACTGTGTACATTAGCCCCCAAGTGCCAAGTGAAGTTACTTTGTAAAGGACTTGGGACTTCTAATATGCTGGTAGAGTCACAAAAATTTGATTTGGTATACATTAGCCCCCAAGTGCCAAGTGTTGTTACTTTGTAAAGTACTTGGGACTTTGAATTTTGAATATGTATATTGGAATTTAAAACCAAATCTTGACTTATCTGAATGTTTCACAGAATGCATTATCTGAACTGAACTCCCAATTGATTGACGCAAAGACCCGGCTAGCAAGCCAGGAGTCAGAAATCAAATCTTCCACCTCCAAATTGCAAATGAGCCTTTCTGAAACGGAGACTTTGAAGACCAACCTTGCTGCCAAAGAGAAAACTTTGGAGAATGAGAAAACACTCCTGACCCGCCGAGTTGAGAGAGCCGAAATAGCTCTGAAAGAAATTTCAACAGAGCTGAACAATTTGAAGGGCCAGGTATCTCAGATAGTTACTGCGATTTTTGGTAAGCCGTCTGAATTAATCTTGACTATAATTGTTTGCCAAACCGGAGTATGATCCGCAAACTGACTCTGCTAAATATATACAGGTCCACGAAGCAAAAATATGAACCAAGACCCGCTGATTAAACTAAAGGCAGTATACACCTTGGTTCAATAATTATACATTGGTACCCAACGGTCTCTGGCCGCTATCTCTCCGGTAAATCAAGGATCCAACCGGCTTAGTGATGTCTTGAAGAAGCAATCCATCCTTCCTGCTAGATTCCAAGAGGTAAAACGCTCCTGTGCGCGAGCTGGTGCACTGACTGCCCTAAGCCGCTCCAAACCTTGGGTGCCAGACCTAGACCCGGCGGACGTTGCAAGGGGATATCCTACCGTGAAGGAGGACAGGTCTCCTTTTGATCAAGATGACTTTATCGCCTGCGTCCATGAAGTCCGGCCTCAGGCGACTAGCCTTGGAGATGACACCAACGTGGACAAATACCAGCCAGGTTTTGATAGTGCAAATAAGAAGATGGCCACCCCTTCATACAAAGTTGCCGATATGATCCCACCCATAAGAGAAGATACATTTGCCCCGGAAATTGACCCGGTCGGCCTTATTGACGACGAAGCTGAATTTGTCGCCATTAACGACTTTGACTGGTCAAAATCCAACTTCCAACAGACTCAAGATGGTGAACCAGCGAGGGAAGGATAGTGATCATCTTCACGGGTTTATTAAAGTCCTGTAATAGCTTAGCTATTTAAAACACCACCTGTTTGCTTATGCCATCGCGCATAAAACACATCTACGTGAATTTGTGCTTCTAGATGCCAATGCTTAATACTTTCTTATGCATTGTTTAATGCTTGTCTCTGCAATGTTTGAACTTTGTTCCTGTGAACACAAGGAAAAAACCTGGCAAGGCGGTTTAGAACCAACTGGGCTTAAACACCTAATTTACAGCCCATATTTCTACCTCAAAAATATAAATGAAGGATAAGGTTTAATACCAACTCTGAAGTTAACACAGCCGATAAGCGCGTGTAAGTAAAACCATACCTTGTCCTGGTTGATCCTTAGATCGCCGGTTTACATAACCCGGGTGATGAATTTGAGGATTCAATATAAAAGTTAAGACTCCGTGAATATTCAATAATCATCATATTTCAGTAGCTCGTACCTTCGGATCTTTAGACCACCGGCTTGGATACCCCGGGTGGCTGTGTTGTCCAATAATTGTGCCGGCGAAGAAAATTAGGCCATCTCAGTTGTAATATTGAAATAACAAAAACTCAAAGGCAAGCAACAGATAACAAACATAATTTTAACTCTGTATTTAAAAGATTGGGGGTTTCTGATTCGAATAAGTCAGTAAACCGGACCAAAGGTGTTAAGCTAAGGTTCGAATACGACCATATAGCCCCCTGTGGCTTTAGCATTGCGCCAATCAAGAGGGTACGGACAACTATGTTCTCTTTGGTTCGAATACGACCTATGTTTGAACAGGAAGCCCCCAAATGACCTTGAGAGGTTTTCAACGACCCTGATTTGAATGCGATCCAAGTCGGCTCAAAAGGGGTTAAGCTATGATTCAATTACGATGAAGAAGCCCCCAAGTGAGTTTGGCCTTGAGCTGATCAAGAGGGTTATGACAGCTATGTTCTCTTTGGTTCGAAGATGACCAATGTTTGAACAGGAAGCCCCCAAGTGACCATGAGATTTACAGCTAGATTCGAATATGATCATAAGCCCGACTAGAAAAGGTTAAACTTGATTCAAATATCATCATCTCCTTAATAGTCATTTGTGAAACAATAATAAAAATGCATAATCTTTGAAAAGGAAAGAGACTGATGGTCTTACTTTATTGCTTATCATCGTATATACAATGTGAACGTATGTACATGATGAGAGCCGGTGGCTCAGGTATAATATGGCCGAAGTTGAGCAATGTTCCATGGCCGACGGGTCTCCTCTTCTGACTTACGTGAGTCTGCGTGCTCTCGAATGTCAATGAGGTAGTAAGACCCATTGTTTAAATTTTTACTGACCACAAAGGGTCCTTCCCAAGGTGGGGATAGCTTGTGTGCATCTGAAAGATCTTGGATGAGCCGGAGCACCAAGTCGTCTTCCTGAAAAGTCCTGGTCTTAACCCGGCGGCTGTGATAACGATGCTGGTCCTGTTGATAGATTGCTCACCGTGCTGCTGCTAAGTCTCTTTCTTCATCCAATAAGTCAAGTGCATCCTGTCTAGATTTTTCATTGTTAGCTTCAACATAAGCCGCCATGCGAGGCGAGTCATGACGGATGTCACTGGGCAATATTGCTTCTGCCCCATAAACCATGAAGAAGGGTGTGTAACCCGTAGACCTGTTGGGTGTAGTATTGATGCTCCATAACACTGAAGGCAACTCCTCTACCCAACCGCCCGGCATTCGCTGTAAAGGAACCATAAGCCGGGGTTTTAGCCCTTTCAGAATTTCCTGATTGGCTCTCTCAGCTTGACCATTGGATTGAGGATGAGCTACAGAAGAAACATCAAGCCGGATGTGCTCTCGCTGACAAAACTCTTCCATAGCCCCTTGGGACAGATTAGTGCCATTGTCTGTGATAATACTGTGTGGAAAACCGAAACGGCAGATTATTTTCTTCATGAACTGAACCATCGTGGCTGCATCACACTTACTCACAGGCTCCGCCTCAACCCATTTAGTGAACTTATCAACCACCACCAGGAGATGTGTCTTCTTGTCCTTAGACCTTTTGAAAGGTCCCACCATGTCAAGCCCCCAGACAGCAAATGGCCAAGTGATTAGAATCATCCGGAGCTCTTGAGCCGGCACATGCGCTTGTCGTGCAAATTTCTGACACCCATCACATCTACTGGCCAAATCTTCTGCATCAGCGTGAGCCGTCAACCAGTAAAAACCGTGTCGAAACGCCTTGGCCACTAAAGATTTTGACCCGGCGTGATGACCACAATCGCTGTCATGGATCTCACGAAGGATTTCTTGACCTTCTTCGGGGGAAACACACCGTTGAAACACTCCGGAAACACTGCGATGAAATAACTCTCCATCCGAAATCGTCATGGACTTAGACCGCCGAGTTATCTGTCGAGCCAGAGTCTCATATGCTAGCAATTCTCCCCGGGTCATGTACGCCAAGAATGGCACCGTCCAATCTGGGATGACATGAAGATCCGCCACCAAATGCGCCTCCGAGTCAGGAACAGCTAAATCTTCTTCTGTGGGCTACTTGACAGAGGGGTTATGCAAAACATCTAAAAAGGTGTTGGGTGGTACCGGCTTACGTTGAGACCCCAGCCGGCTCAAAGCATCAGCTGCTTCGTTCTTTCGACGGTCAATGAGTTCCACCTGATAACCTTTAAAATACCCTGCAATAGCATCGACCTCTCGGCGATAAGCCGCCATGAGAGGGTCTTTGGAATCCCACCTGCCGGACACCTGTTGAGCCACTAGATCTGAATCACCAAGACATCTAACCCGGCTCAAGCTCATCTCCTTTGCCACTCGAAGACCATGGAGCAATGCTTTAGACTCTGCTGTGTTGTTAGTGCACGGAAACATCAATCGTAACACATAACAAAATTTATCACCTCGTGGGGAAGTTAATACAACTCCAGCCCCCGGGCCCTCCAATTGCCTGGACCCATCAAAATGAATAGTTCAATATGTGTTGTCCGGCTTTTCTTCTAGCATCTGCATCTCTGTCCTGTAACTGATGAACTCAACCAGGGCTTGAGACTTAATCGCAGTGCGTGGAACATACTTCAGTCCATGAGACCCAAGCTCAATTGCCAACTTGGCCACTCGCCCTGTAGCTTCTCTATTTTGAATAATGTCTCCCAAAGGAGCAGAGCTAACCACAGTGATTGGATGTCCCTGAAAGTAATGCTTGAGCTTCCGGCTTGCCATGAACACCCCATAAACAAGCTTCTGCTAATGTGGATATCGTTGCTTAGACTCAATTAGCACTTCACTGACATAATAAACCGGCCGCTGAACTGGATGCTCTTTGCCAGCCTCCTTACGCTCTACCACCATAGCCACACAGCAGCCCGTGAGTTGGCAGCTACGTATAAAAATAGCGGCTCTTTCTCAATTGGAGCAGCTAGGACCGGCGGCTCAGCCAATTGTGCCTTCAGATCCTCAAAAGCGGCGTTCGCAGTATCGCTCCAAACAAACACATCTGTTTTCTTCATCAACTGATACAGACGCATAGCCTTTTCCCCCATCCGGCTTATGAACTGGCTCAAAGCAGCCACACGACCCGCCAGTCGTTGAACATCATTGACGCAGGTTGGTTTGTCTAGGGATGTAATTGCCTTGATCTTCTCCGGGTTAGCTTCAATACCTCGGTTAGACACCAGAAAACCCAAAAGCTTGCCGGCTGGCATTCCAAAAACACACTTTGCCGGGTTAAGCATCATCTTGTAAATCCGAAGGTTATCAAAAGTCTCTTTCAAGTCTGTAACCAAGGTTTCCTCTTCCCTGGACTTCACTACTATATCATCCACATAGGCATGAACATTGCGCCCAATTTGATCATGAAGAAAATTCTGCACACACCATTGGTAAGTCGCCTAAGCACTCTTGAGCCCAAAAGGCATAGACACATAGCAGAAAGCCCCAAAATGAGTTATAAACGCTATCTTCTCTTGATCCTTGACTGCCATCTTAATCTGATGATAGCCGGAGTAAGCATCTAAGAAACTCAACCGTGCACAACCCGCCGTAGCATCAATGATCTGATCAATACGAGGAAGAGCAAAAGGATCAGTCGGACGGGATTTGTTTAAATCTGTGTAATCCACACGCATAAGCCAGGTGCCATTCTTTTTTAGCACGAGCACCGGGTTAGCTAACCATTCTGGGTGGAAGACCTCCACAATGAACTCGGCCGCCAAAAGCCGGGCCACCTCTTCTCCAATGGTCTTGCGCCTTTCTTCATTGATCCGGCGAAGAAACTGTCTGACAGGTTTGGACTTTGGATCGATATTAAGAGTGTGCTCAGCGAGTTACCTCGGGACACCAGGCATGTCTGAAGGTTTCCATGCAAAGATGTCCCGGTTCTCACGGATGAACTCGATGAGCGCGCTTTCCTATTTCGGATCCAAGTTTGCGCCGATGATGAATTGTTTGGATGAATCGCCAGGCACAAAGTCAACCATCTTAGTGTCATCAGCCGATTTGAACTTTAACTCTGGCTCATGCTCTGTTGTTGGTTTCTTTGATGACGTCATGTCCGTCGGGTCAACATGATCTTTGTAGAATTTCAACTCCTCTGTTGCACAAACAGATTCAGCATAAGAAGCATCCCCCTCTTCACATTCCAAGGCGATCTTCCGGCTCCCATGGACTGTAATGGTGCCCTTGTGACCCGGCATCTTGAGCTGCAAATACACGTAACACGGTCTAGCCATGAACTTGGCATAAGCCGGTCGCCCAAACAGAGCATGATATGGGCTTTTGATCTTAACCACTTCAAAGGATAATATTTCTACCCTAGAATCATACTCATCCCCAAAGGCTACCTCCAGCTCGATCTTGCCAACGAGGTATGCCGACTTACCGGGTACTACACCATGAAAAACAGTGTTGGATTGTTTAAGATTTTTATCTGTCAATCCCATTCGGCAGAACGTCTCATAGTAAAGGATGTTGATGCTGCTGCCTCCATCCATGAGTACTTGAGGTGCCACTACCAAAGCCAAGTGACCCGGATTATCAACCCAGGGCGGGTGATCCTCTCTGCTCCACACAATAGGCTACTCCGACCAACGTAGATAGCGTGGGATTGCCGGTTCAACGGCATTGACGGCCCTCTTGTGGAGTTTCTGGTCTCTCTTACATAAACTGGTAGTAAAGACATGATACTGCCCGCTACTCAACTACTTCGGGTTGCTCTGATAGCCGGATTGTTGCTGTTGTTGATTCCCTGGGTTGTGTTGCTAATTATAACCTCCCTGGTGACTGGGATGCCCTTGACCATGAAAACCTCCTCCGCTTGAACTGGCGCCCGGGCCCTGAAAGCCGCCTCCACCTGAGCCGCCACCCGGGCCATGACCCCCATCAAATGCGTTTGAATTTTTAAACGCCTTCATGATCGTGCAATCTTTCCACAAGTGCGTGAATGGCTTCTCCCGGGTGCCGTGCTTTGGACAAGGTTCATTCAATAACTGCTCAAGGGTGGGGCCTAACCCGCCCGATCGAGGGGGTTGTCTGCCCTTGCGCCACTAATTACCACCCTGCACATTAGTATTAGCAACAAACTCATCAGCCTTACGCTTATTACCTCCTTGATTTCCGGGTTATGCTGGTGACCCTTGCCATTGCCATTCTTCTTTCCCTTCGCAGATTTTTCTTCATCAGATGCCGGGTCTTTGGTGGTATCGGAGTCGGCATACTTGACAAGAGCCGCCATCAACGTTCCCATGTCATTACAATCACGTTTAAGCCGCCCCAACTTCTGCTTCAAAGGTTCAAAATGGCAATTCTTCTCCAACATCAAAACGGCTGAGCCGGCATCCATTTTATCAGATGAATGTATTATTTCCTTGACCCGGCGCACCCAATGGGTTTTAGATTCTCTATCCTCTTGCTTGCAATTGGTCAGATCCACAATCGACATTGGCTGCTTACACGTGTCTTTAAAGTTTTGGATGAACCATGCCTTCAACTCTGCCGATGAGCCGATGGAATTGGATGGTAATCCTTTCAACAAGGTCCGAGCCGTTCCATCCAACATCATGATAAAATACTTGGCCATTGCAGCATCGCTAACCTCCAACAGCTCCATAGCCATCTCGTAACTCTCAATCCAGGCCCCTGGCTGTAAGTCATCCATGTAGTTAGCCACCTTACGAGGTCCCTTGAAATCCTTGGGCAACCGCTCATTGCGTATGGCTGGGACCAGGCAAGGTACGCCTTTGGTTCTTGTAGCCACTCCTGTCTCAACCGAGGTTGCTGGATAAGCCAGAAAGGTTTGGTGAGCCGCCTGCTTTGCTGCTATCTGAGCCGCCCGTTCCGCCTCTTGACGGATCCTCTCCTGATCTGCCAAGTTAAGAGCTCCAGCCCGCACCGGCTCATACCTATATGGCCGGTTGTGACGTTGAGCATTACTTGACATTTCTGCAGATTCCATGTGCCTACTGTAACTCAGGCTCTGGCTTGGGCGAGGAGTTGAATGAATCCTGTCTCGACTGTAGGAGTATGCATCCTGCTGGGCCAAAGCTGTCTGAAGTAGTTCTCTTACCCTTCGGGTTTCAATTGCTGCTAGCAAGTCGCCTTCCATCAGGAGAGCTGCCAATCAAGCCGACGCTGCAATGAGGTTCTCCATGGGGGCGTCTTGGCCCGGGTGTGTTGATATGTAATGAGGAGGAGCTGTATTCACGCGCGGTGGCTCCATGGCACGTGGATGAACTAGTGCACCGGGCGTCTTGGCCCGGTTTGCCTCTGGCGGGTCGCTCCCTCCAGCTCCGGGTGTATGAACAGATTCCTCGGATCAAGTGTTAGAGGCAGATGCGACTGAGTTTTGTGACACCTCCTCCTCATGACTTCGTTTGACGCATAAAGATCCACGGAGAGCCGGAAGGTTTCTGCTTGAAGCTGCTGAGCACGAGCATCCAAAGTTGCTCGTTCTGCTGCCATCCGGGTTTCCTCCGCGGCCAAATTTTCCTTAGCTTGCACCATCTCCTCCCGCACGCGTGCCACTTTCGCATCATGCGGGGCTTTATCCGTTGGCTCTACCGCAGTGTTTAACAGAGTCGTCAGTTTATCCATGAGGTCCATGAGAACCTGGGCCGGGGGGCGCGGGGTCTCCTGACCCGGCAGCTGCCGACCTAGTGGCGGCTGCTGTCGCTGCGGTGGAGTTCTGCCCGGGCTGCGTCCCTGCCATGAAGACTCCGGCCCAATTTGGCGGCTCAAGGGGGTCCGGAATATTGTTGCCATCGGAACAGCCCCCGAGCAAGCCGTCTTGCAGTTGGTACAGCGAGTCCGTCTCACCTATTGATGATGACGTATCAGAGCAGATGGCCGTCTCCCCGCCTTCCATTGATCCTTCGAAGTATTCACCGCCATGGACTCGGTACCCGTACTCGATTGAGCCAGCCTCGGGGCCCCAGCCTTCATCGTTGATGTAGATCTTGCCGCGACGACTCTTGGTCATCCGACCCACAGCGTATCCCTGGAGCCCTTCGAAGTTGCCCTTCAAGAACTCAAATCCACCGTGCGCTGGCCCCATGGTGGGCGCCAACTGTCGTGGAGTTGACACGGCAGATGTCCTAGAGCAAGGACTTAGTCGTAGGGCCATCGCACTAGGAAGCTTAAAGGGGTTAATCGGGACAAAGGATACGAGAGAGTTTTATACCAGTTCGGCCCCTTATGATGAAGGTAAAAGCATGCGTCTAGTTGAGATTGGTATTGCTGAGGTTTCGACTTCCAAGAGGCTCAATTCGCCGGCTTGGTTATCGACTTCGTGTTCTCTCCTCCTGAGCCGCCACCGGGTCGTCCCCTTATATACACGGGTCAACGCCTGGTGGCTTACAGAGTCCCGGCCGACTCATAATCGTGTCCGGCTCGGTGACTTCCTTTACATGCCTTTCCTTACAAGTCTTTCCGCGCATATGGCGGTTTACAATAATGGGCCTTAAGCCGGCCCGAGGCATTTGGGCTTTCTATATATACTAATAAACTATCATCTTGACTATATATCGGGCATCTTATTTAACCCGCCATTAAGGCTGACCCGGCCCCTCCTGGGCGGGTCTTAGCTGATAGTAATATCCCCAATAGTGACACAGAACTACCTCCATTTCATCAATGTAATGTAGGCATGTATTCCGAATATACTCATACGTGCTTATGGAAAAGAACTTTCATGACATCTTTTGTCCTAGCCTCCCATGGCAGCGTGGTCCTATTGAAACTAAGGGATATTAAGGCCTCCTTTTAATAGAGTACCGGACCAAAGCATTAACACATAGTGAATAAATGAACTCCTCAAACTACGGTCATCACTGGTAAGTATCCCGATTATTGTCACTTCGGGGTTAACGGATCATAACACATAATAGGTGACTATAGACTTGCAAGATAGGATCAAGAACTCTCATATATTGATGAAAACATAATAGGTTCAGATATGAAATCATGGCACTCGGGCCCTAGTGATAAGCATTAAGCATAGCAAAGTCATAGCAACATCAATCTCAGAACATAGCGGATACTAGGGATCAAACCCTAACAAAACTAACTCGATTACATGATAAATCTCATCCAACCCATCACCGTCCAGCAAGCCTACGATGGAATTACTCATGCACGACGTTGAGCATCATGAAATTGGTGATGGAGGAAGGTTGATGATGATGATGGCGACGGATTCCCCTCTCCGGAGCCCCGAACGGACTCCAGATTAGCCCTCGAGAGAGAGTTTAGGGCTTGGCGGCGGATCCGTATCATAAAACGTGATGAATCCTTCTCTATGATTTTTTTATCCTCGAAATTGAATATATGGAGTCAAGGTTGAGGTCGGTGGAGCATCATGGGACCCACGAGGCAGGGGGTGCGCCCCCACCCTCGCGGACAGGCTGTGGGCCCCCTGACGTGGATCTTTTCGCCAATACTTTTTATATATTCCAGAAATAATCTCCGTTGATTTTAAAATCATTCCGAGAACTTTTATTTTCGCACAAAAATAACACCATGGCAATTCTGCTGAAAACAGCGTCATTCTAGGTTAGTTCCATTCAAATCATGCAAGTTAGAGTCCGAAACAAGGGAAAAAGTGTTTGGAAAAGTAGATACGTTGGAGAAGTATCAGCGCGCCCAAGGGGGGAGTCCTACTGGATTGATACCTTGCACTACTGGAATCAGCTACTTTGCCATCTGCCAGCTCTTTGCCATCAGCTACCCAAAAGCAGACGGCAAAGAACTGGCTGATGGCAAAGAAGGTCTTTGCCATCAGCCAGTTCCTTGCCGTCTGCTAGCGGAGGGCAAAGATTCTTTGCCGTCAGCTGGCAGACGGCAAAGAGGGAGGTGGCCCACACTAACGGGCTGATGAGCGAAAACCTAACGGGGCCCCTCTTTGCCGTCCACTAGCAGACGGCAAAGAGTAATAAAGCGGCCGGCAAAGGGGGCGGACGGCAAACATCTAGGCTACTAACGGCCGAGCCCCACCCCCTGCCCATCTCTGTTTCGGTCCTACTCCTCCCCGACGACCACCGCCACCCGCCGCCGCCCCCGCCACCCACCGCCGCCCCCTTGCCCCTCCTCCCCTCGCCCCGTCGCCCCACCGTCCCAACCAGTCGCCGCTGCCCTAACCGCGGCCGTCCACCACCACCCCCTGGGTGAGCATTTTTTTTGTTTTTTCTACTGTTTTTCTTTGTTGTTTAGATTTAATTAGTTTATTGATA